>NW_026988425.1:70092500-70212500 GCF_030222135.1 Aotus nancymaae | reverse complement strand
AGATTTTGGGGGATCTCCCTCAAGAGTTGGAGCTCTAGTCCTTGGTGACATTCAGGGGTTGCTTTCCCATGTATGATAGCCAAGGGTTGTGCCCTTATGCTGTAATAAGAATTGCAGGATTATTTAACGAAGTGAAATATGGGTCTGAAATGTTAAATTTTGTTGTTGAATAGGCTCTATTGCCAAAATGCCCTTAAAAAGTGCATTTTATATGTTTAACATTTTTTGTTTTCTTGTGTGATCTTTGTGAAAGGCATTTAAGGCAAACCATAAACAAAGAAATATTGATATGGAAATCGCTTAGTACTGTGCACAGCCATTTTCATATAAGAAAAACATTTTTGAGTTTGTTTTTTAGACATCTATTCCCCCTACTGGTGATATTTATTCTTATTTGGTTACCAAAAAAAAAAAAAAAAAAGAAAGAAAGAAAAAGAAAAAGTTCAGTTAATAGGAAGAGAAGAAGCCTAACTGAATATCTCAGTGATGTGATTGCTTTTGGGAAAAATTCTTAAATTGCAGACTTTCAAACCCCTGCCACTAAGGACAGAGTTACTTTCAAAAGTTGTCTTTTCTCCTTGAACTCTGGAGCACATATTCTGTTGTCACTTCAGAGTCTGCAGTGTGGAATGTCCTTACTGGTGGGGTGTGGCTGCCATCGTTCACTTGGCTAAAGGAAGTTGGAGACTAAAGAAAGTTTGGATTTTCTGTCCTCAAAAACTACCTGTCCAGATCTGGTCTGCTCATGAGGCACCCAGATTGGGAAATGATATATCATAAAAGGGCCTGTTGTAAGGTGTTTTTACATAATGGCAGCCTTGGACATCTTTGCACCTAGGGAACCCTATGGATAACCCCAACCTCGCCTCCTCCATGGCTGGGTCATTGCCTTCCCATGTGCTTTCATAGCCCTTGTCCTCCTGCGACCACATACTGCACTGTAATGACCTGGCTCCTTGGCCATCTCCCCAACACCACCATAGTGTGTGCTTTCATTTCATGAAAGTAGGACTGGGCTTGCCTGACCCATAGTGTGTAATCCACACAGCACAGTGACCCCATGATACCTGTTCCCTCCCTCCAGGGCAGCAGTCAGATGCCTTGTGTCTAGAAGTCCTAACAAAGCAAGAGAGTGCAGGGCAGGGCCACCTTGTTTTGGAACTCCAGGGGCTTCCACTGCTGTCTATGTGAATGGTGCCCCTGAGGCTCGCAGTGCCCAGTCTGCATGGCCACAGGCAGCCACCCTGGCTCCACTCCTTCAGGGCTGAGAGGGAGGCAACAGGAAGGCAGGGAGCTGATGCCCACCCAGTTGCTACCACATGCCGGGCACTCTGCCGGCTGATGGCATCCACATTGATGCCCTTGCTTAATCCTCAGGCCCGCCCATATCCACCTTGCCTCCCTCCCACTCGCCCCCTCCTGCTTTGTCTCCTGCTGGGGGAGCTAAGGGGAGCAGGAAAGGCAAGACACCCCCGAGGGGTCCAAGGCTGGGTGCCTGAGGACGGGTGCCTGAGGACGGGTGCACGCTCACACTCCTGTGACCCCCAGGACTGTCCACCACCCTTCTCGCTGTTCATTTCCCATTCCACAGCTTTAGAAAGTGGTTAGAAGTTCTAGATACAATTCAAGTCAAAGTTTCATTATTATTATTATTATCATCATTAAACAATACAATGAAAACATCATTTGCAAAAGAGCTTTGTTGAGGGCAGGTAACAGCTAGCAGGGCGCTTCTTCTAGCACCCCTTGTACTGCCTCAGCACCCCACAAGCCACCCGCCCTCCTCTTCACTGGAAAATGAAGGACAAGGGAGCAGAGTGGGCAAGCAGAGGCTGGAAAGGCACCTGTAGCAGCCCAGGGGCTGGTTTGTGGCTGCTGCTTGTCTGCAGTGGAGAACTGCACTTTCCTTCTCGCACAGGCTGTTGAGCTCCCAGAAGGAGAAGAAGGAAAAGCCCTAGAAGGTTTGTGTTCCTTTGTGCTAGAAAGGGAGAGAAGAACCACAGAAGAATCCAGAGGCTCCTGCCCCACCCCAGGCCCCAGGGTACTGCAAGGTACCCACACATTCCATGGGGACAGGAGGGCTAAGTTCTGTGCTTCCCTTCAGGCGAGCGATGTTGAATAGCTGGGAGCCTAAAGTTAATGCATGCCTGACCAGCTCTTTAGGGGAAGGACCTGGCCTGTGACACATGCCCTGATAATGTGCCCAAGGCCCCCGAAAGCCCACTTGGGGCCCACATGGCTGTGACTTTCCAACCTACCTACCCTCAGAAAGAGCTTCCTGGAGCGACATTTACCTCAGCCCCCTCTAAGCTATCAGAGCCCCTGTCCATGAATTGCCTCCAACCTCACAACAGCAAATCAGTGCCTTTGCTGCTGCTGACAAAGAACTGCTCCCACCTGCCACATTGGAGCCTCTGTTTCCTCATCCAGACATCAAAAGGACACTTGCAAGTCTTCCTTCAGAAGGAGGATGACAGGTCACTTTAGGAGCCACAGCAACCACACACAGGGGACAAGTGACTTCCGGGGCAGCGGATCAAGCAGGAAGTCCCACTTCTTTGTCCTTCAGGCCCCACACCATTGCTATGACCGGTGTAGGCTGCTCCTCTGTGGGAGGCTGGCCCAGCCCCACAGACTAAGCAGGGACCAAAGTTTGCAACCTGAACGGGGTAGGGAAGCCAAAGATGGAGTTAGCAGATCCCATGGGGTGGCCAGGGAGGGTCATGAAATGGGCATTTAGGCTCACAGGACTGGGGTTCTAATCCTGACTCTGTCACCTTCTTGGGTCTTTGGAAAAATCTCTGAGCCTGAGTTTCTCATTCTCAAACTGGGAGATTTGATGAGATGATGTCTAAAGCATTCCCTCCTCCTTAACATTCTGGAATCCTAAGAAAGCAGAAGGTATGGGGCACCTCCTGTCCTCTCGAGCTCCAGCAATCCATGGAACACTCTACAGCAACAAAGAGCTCTCTTCTAACAGGATTTCTGGAATAATGGACTCCTTTAACAAGACTAATGTAATGAGCAAAGTGTTCATGAATCCGAAATAATGTATTAAATTTCATATGGCCTTTTAAAATTAAGAGGGGGAGCTGAACAAAATGTACCGTGGACATTATGAACTTAAAATCCTTGAGAAATCACTCCATTACGTTTAGTAAATATTTGTCAAACCCCTGCTTCCTGCCAAGCACAGTGCTAGGCACTAGGAGCCCAGGATGCAAAAGACAGCCCCCTACCCTTCGAAGAAATCAAGGTATGGCGAGGACAGACCAACGTGTCAAAAATGTCATTTCAAAATGCTTAAGTAAAGGTGGTGACACAGATGTGCCCAGGATGTTCTGGGGCTCAGCTCAGCCTGGGGAAAATTCTGGAAAGGTTCTTATAGAAAGTAATGTCTGAACTGACTTTGAAAGAAGTACTTCAGGCCTTTTTGCTGAACCCAAAGTTCTACAAAGCTTTCCAACTTCAGCACAGTCTCTCCCTGTACTATTGAGGTTAGGTCAAGTTACTGTTGAGGCTCTTTTATCTTTCCCCAGGACGGAGAATACCACTTGCCAGCAAGCCATGGGGACTACTGAGGGCAGGAGAGGAGAGCCAAAGGTTCTTAGCCAGTTCCTTCCCAATTGTTCTACACATTGGCATAGGTTTGGGTTAGTTTAGGATCTTCAGGCTCAGATTTTAAGTATCCTAAAATATATTTCACTGACAGAAAAGCTGATTTACGATCATGGATTAGGATTATTTATGATTCTCAGTCCCTGAACTAGACTAGCCTTGGCACCAAAGTGCTCAGTAACCTTCTCAAGCTCACTTATATCAGGTAGGGATGGAAGGAAGAAGAGAAATGCCAGTGCAACTCCAGGCAGGGCTGGAAAGCTTGAGATCTTCACTGAATTATATTCAATGTCTTAAGTCTACACTTGGTGTGCTCCCCATGAAGTGGCTTAAATTTATCGAGTTTCCAGCTTAAATTAGACTTTTTTAGAAACGAAACAAAACAAAACCCATAGGAAAACATTACTGTAGAGCTACTACATATAGATATTCTGCAGATATCATTATTTTTCATGTTTGAGAAAACAGGAGATATGTAAATGTCACCGGGGTTGTGAAAACAAGATCTCAGTTTGTTCCAAAGAAGATTCTAGAACAAAGCACCGAAGGGCTAGACTGTGAGCTCCTAGAAGAGGAAACTGGCCTCAATGTCTTCAGGGCAAGTCACAACAAACAAAATACAGAATTATCATAGGCCTAATAAATCTGGGATTAGGGAAGGCTTGCCTCTTACTATATCCTGTAGGCATGACAGAAACAATGTGTGTGATGCCAGGACCTTCGCTGGATTCATAACAAGTTTCATGACTAACCAAAATGAGCCAATTTGAATGTGTGTCATCTTAGGAGTTTTGTAGTATGATGCCCTAGAGAGCAGCCTTGAAACTTTTTGGAATAAGACATGGAGGAAAGAGTGTAGGAGAGGAAGAAAAAGAAAACAAGGCAGAAGGAAAGAGAATAAGGGCTCTGACCTTAATTTGATTCCGTTTTGCATTTATATTAATTTGGAAGGTGGTGTAGAGAGCATGATCATCAAAATTGTAGATTATGCCAATCAGGATGAGAACTGGGATGCAACAAGTCCTTGCCAAGGATAAGAGAATGGGCTAAATATAAGAAGATGAAATGTAACTGGGATGAATGCAAGCTTGTATCCATGGGTCCAAAAAATCAATCCTGCAAGTTAAGAGAGGCATGAATTAGCTGCAGCATTTGTAAAACATAAAAAATCCTGAAAGAGTAAGACTTTGAATTGACTATAAACTCAATGGCAATGGGGTCAAATAATCAAATGGAATTTTAGATTAAAATGAGGGAGCTCATGGTTCTCTTTTACTCTAAACTCCTCAAATCACGTCTGGAAAATTGTGTCCAGTTCTGGCCCTCATGCTTTAAGAAGATTGTAGCCAAAGTGGAGTGTGTTCAGAGGAATAACCAGGAGAGCAGAAACCCAAGTGTTCTCCTAGAAAAGAGAAGACAAGAAGGACGAAAGTGCTGAACTCAAGTGTTCAAAAGGAATTAGATGTGAGGGAGTGACAAATCTGAGACTGATATGAGGAAGAACTTTCTAACAAAGCTATTGAGAATTACAATGGGCCCCCTTGGGAGCTAGTGATATGCCTATCAAGAGAAGTGTTTTTTCTTTTGTTTTGTTTTGTTTTTTTTTGAGACAGATTCTTGCTCTGTCACCCAGGCTGGAGTGCAGTGGCGCAGTTTTGGCTCGCACAACCTCCGCCTCCTGAGTTCAAGAGATTCTCGTGCCTCGGCCTCTTGAGTAGCTAGAATTACAGGCATGCACCACCATGCCCAGCTAATTATTTGTATTTTTAGTAGAGACAGGGTTTCGCCAGGTTGACCAGGCTGGTCTCGAACTCCTGACCTCAGGTGATCCACCCTCCTCGGCCTCCCAAAATGCTCCCAAAGTGAGCCACCATGCCTGGCCAGAAGAAGTGTTTTAACATAGGCTGAAGGCTACTGCTGTAGAATAGAGATGGTAGAAGGGATCCTCTCTCTATATAGGTTTTCTTTATATATTCTTTCAGGAAGTATTCTTGGTCAGGCATCATGGTGGGCACTGGGGATGCCAGGACATGGTGCCTTCCATGAATGAGACAGGTCACAATCATAGCCCAACAAGACAGGTGTGGTCCTGGATATGTGAAAAATAAGTGTAAGAGAGAAAAAGGGAATTATTACTAACATGACGGTGAAGATGAATTCTTGACTGGGCAAAGGAAAGAGCGGTGCAGTGGCATCCAGCCAGGGAAGTTCCTGGGTGTGTGGGGATGGAAACAGTCTGGTGGGAGATGAGGCCGCAGAAGTGGGCTGGGGCTGGATTGTCAAGGACTTTGAACTGTACAATAAATGAGCTCGCTCTCTCTCCAGCAGGAGGAGGGGAGAGAACTGGCAGGGACGCCTTAAAATAGAGATTTAGGACAGTGATTCTGGTGACAGAGAAGATGGACTAAGCTCAGGAGAAACTGGTGACAGGAAGACTGGTTAGTCATTTCCAGTTCTGAGGGCCTGATTTCATAGAGTGATAGTAAATCTGAACTTCTTTGAATGAAAAATGCTTTTATAGGAGGCTAACAACAAGAGGGCAGCTCTGTGCAGAAACAAGTTGTTTGTCTGAAAATGAGCAGAAAAGGTCTGGGCAGTTCTGGCTCATGAAGACCCGGTCCAGGACATGGTCAGGTCTGACCAGGCACGTTTTCCAGTAAGAGTAGCATTACAGAGCTTCTGAATGAGCCCATCAGCATTGGACAAATAAGTTCTTGCTTGAACTAAACATAAACTTAAACAGGGAATTGGAGAGCAATCGATAGAGGGCTTTCCAGCCTTTGAAGCTCTCAAAGACACTAATACCTGAGAAAAAGAAGAATTGCCTCTGCCATCAGGAGCTGGCCTGGCCCTCAGTTAGGCCTTAGTATTCTCATGTTGAACAGACACTTTCACAGAACACCAGACAAGGCCACTCTGTGAATATGATGATAGGCAAACCAAGACCCCTTCATAGTCATGTCTGAACTCAAACCAGAAGAAGAATATTGTCCAAATCATAAAAATGATCAGGCATTCCCCCAACAGGCTAATAGAAGTGACTGCTGCTGCTTTGCCAATTATAGCTTTAGCCTCACTTCATTCTTCTCATCTTTTAGATACGATTTGTTAAGATAATCAAAGATTTATCCCTTTTCCTGATAGAATCCAATGCACAGCAGAACCCTACTTCCTTGTATGCTCCCCCAAATCACCTAACACAAGTCCATGTCCTATAAGTAGTCCTTTCTAACCCCTGTTACTGAGATGCCTCACAGTTCATCATGGTGCATGTTCTCTTTCCTTGCAATATGTCAACAAATTCATTTGTTCCTGGTCGTCTGTGGCAGGAACACATTGACACACCATTACATTATACTTGATCCCTAGCTTTCTTCCCAGGGGTTCAAGTGTCTCTGAGGTTTTCATGTAACATGTTATACATCGCTAGGAATGGTGGGCTAGTCCATGGACTGTTTCGAGCACAGGATCTAAGCTGTCCTCTTGTCCACGTGATGCATTCCAAAAACCAGCTCAAATAGCAGCTTCTAAGAAGATTCCTGATATCTCTTCCTTGAAATGACCCATTCTTTGAGACCCTACTGCATATGATATAATCCTTGTTTGGCAAAATTTTACTGTGTTGTAAATATTTTTAAGCGCTCTTCTATAGACTGTGAACTCATTGAGGGCAAGGACTCTGTCTTACTCATTTTTGTGTCTCCAGTGTCTCAGGTAATAGCATGCAGAAAGTTCATTAAATGAATAAATGATCGAACAAATAAGTGAAATGTTAGAAGGGACCTAAACAATCATCTAGCCCAGAGTTCTCAAACTCAAATGCCAAGTGGGGCCCAACAGTGATGGACAGAGAGGGACCTGTGGCTACATGGAAATCCATGCCCATCAGTGCCAGTGAGTTTTTGCCAAGAATGTGAGTTCACTGTTGCCAGATCATCTGAATTTTAAAGAAAAGCTATCTCAAATTTTAAAATGTTTAAAAATACTTTAAAAACACTTGAAAATGTTTAAAAAGGTTACCCAATTATCAGTGGCAAACAGACTCCAACCCAGGAGTCTTAAGAATCCCAATTCAAAGGAGTATCTCTTGATCATATTCTGGGAGCAGGGCACTGAGATCTCATACTCTTATTCAAGCCAACATGCAGGCACTTGGGGTGATGGAAAATATGTGCAAAAATCTAAGAGGTAGCATCTAGATTTTGCTAATGGTTCCATACGCCAGGTTATATTTTTAAACAATCCCATGTATTTGCTTATCTTTCCCAATGCTGTGTCTATTTCCTTCTCACCAGCAAATTTAATAGCTTAGTTTAAATTTTATTCCTATCAGTATAGTACCCATAGCTGTAAAAAATGTCAAATTAGCCAGGTGTGGTGGCTCACACCTGTAACCCCAGCACTTTGGGAGGCTGAGGCTGGCAGATCATGAGGTCAAGAGATCAAGACCATCCTGGCCAACATGGTGAAACCCCGTCTCTACTAAAAATACAAAAAATTAGCTGGGCACGGTGGCGCGTGCCTGTAATCCCAGCTACTCAGGAGGCTGAGGCAGGAGAATTGCCTGAACCCAGGAGGCGGAGGTTGCGGTGAGCCGAGATCGCGCCATTGCACTCCAGCCTGGGTAACAAGAGCGAAACTCCGTCTCAAAAAAAAAAAAAAAAAAAAAAAAAAAAATACAAAAGTTAGCTGAATATGGTGGTGCACGCCTGTAGTCCCAACTACTCAGGAGGCTGAAGCAGGAGAATCACTTGAACCCAGGAAGTAGAGGTTGCAGTGAGCCAAGATCACACCATTGCACTCCATCCTGGGTGACAGAGTGAGACTTTGTCTCAAAACAAAAAAAAAGTCAAATTATACTACAAGGCCTATAGTGACAACACTCAGTTACTTGCCCCGTACCTTACCAGCCTTCAGTCCTGCCTGCTATCTTCAAATTTTGTAGTTGGTGATGTACCTGCTGAAAAGTCTTTTTAAATTCATGGTGCTCCAGTTTCAACATAGAAACATGCCCATCTGCTCTAGGACATTTTCTTGTATCATTTATTTGAAATTTTTCTTTCTTATTTTCTCTGTTATCTACTAGAATTCCTACTAGTTGGGTGTTTTAATTTTCTTTTCTTCCATTTCATTTTAATCTAGTTCTTTAGAGACTTCCTCAGCATTATCTTACAGTCCTACTATTGAATCTTTCATTTCTACTATTACACTCTCAAATTCCCAGAGTTTTTTTTTCTCCCTTTCTGAATGTTCTTTTTAGAATGTCCTCCTGTTTTTGCTTTGTGGCTTCAACAGTGCCTCCTATCTCCTAATAATTGTAGTTTGTCTGTTGATTTGTTTGAAGTTGCTTATGCTCTGGTTTGTTTTCTCTGAGTTCCTTTTTATTCTGTTTGTTTCAGTCTCTCCTTTTTCCATTAGAAGCTTTCCTCATTTGAGTCTGATAGACTTTGGTTATCTAATCATATTTAAAAGTGAGGCACTAGAAGAAGTAAATATATGAATAAGTAAATAAGCAAAGCACAGCCAGGTGCAGTGGCTCATGCTGATAGTCCCAGCACTTTGGGAGGCCAAGGAAGGAGGATCATCTGAGGTCAGGAGTTGAAGACCAGCCTGGCCAACATGGCAAAACCCCGTCTCTACGAAAAGTACAAAAATTAGCCGGGCTTAATAGCGGGTGCCTGTAATTCCAGCTACTCAGAAGGCTGAGGCAGGAGAATCGCTTGAACCCGGGAGGTGGAGGTTGCAGTGAGCTGAGATCACACCACTGCATTCCAGCCTGGGTGATAAGAGCAAGACTCTGTCTCAAAAGAAAAAGCAAAGCACTACAATTCTGATAATAGGTTCTGTGTGCAAGGCGGCCTTTTTGACTGGTGGGCTTCACTGTACAGCTCCAGCTATTTTTCTAGGGGATCTCTAATGGTCAAGTCTGTGGCTAATTCTATGGGAGAAGAATCCTCTAGACACCTTTCTGAGAGGTAAAAACACTGGCTCCCAGTGTTCTAAGAGCCAAATAGAGGAAGAGGGCTGGAGAACTCGCTATTTAGTATGTAGATTTTCACTTCAGTTCCTATGTTTCTAACATTCTGCCTCATCCCCACCTTGACTGGTGTCCCCAAATCCTTTCTGGTTCAACATCTCCAAAGGGAAAATCTCTAATCTAATTTAAGTGGTTGTGGGGATAGATTTATTTATTTATTTATTTGAGATGGAGTTTTGCTCTAGTTGCCCAGGCTGGAGTGCAATGGCACCATCTCGACTCACCACAACCTCCGCCTTCCAGGTTTAAGCGATTCTCTTGCCTCAGCTTCCCAAGTAACTGGGATCACAGGCATATGCCACCACACCTAGCTCATTTGTATTTTTAATAGAGATGGGGTTTCACCATGTTGGCCAGGCTGGTCTGGAACTCCTGACTTCAGGTAATCCACCCGTACCTTGGCCTCCAAAAGTGTTGGGATTATAGGCGTGAGCCACAGCACTCCACCTAATTTATCTTTAAAAGACTTGACCAAGCCTCTTGTTTGCAATCCCTCCTGACACTACCACCTTTAGTGACATCTATGGTATTTCTAGTTCCTGATCCTCTCTCAGCTTCTGTGGCATGTATTGCTTTGTTCCTTGTTAATTTCCCCACTGATGACTGAAGCTTCCATTTTGGGGGTGTCTGCGAAGTCAGTTACTCTTTGTACTTATGCATTCTAGCTTCCAAAATTTTTCTTGCTCTTCTCCTCTGCCGTCACCTCCTCTCTTACTGTTTTGATTGGCGCCTTCTTTATTTCTTTACCATCATTTCGGAGAATCTTCAATGGAGAGCAGAGACAAATACATTTGTTTAATCCACTGTGTGTAATAGGAAGTTTTCCCAGGAAATTTAGATTTGATTTGTCAGGCCTGTTAATCTAAAATCCATCTTGACTGAGTGGGTACATGGACAGTGACAACCTGGCCCATTCCATATTCTTAACAAGGAGTCTTTCTGATAAGTCTACAGACACAAAATGGCCCTTTGATTCCTCTTGCATAGCATGATTTGGATGGAGGTCTAGCAGATCTGTCTGTGATGTGACTACTCCAATTCTGAATAAGCGATGTTGTAATACTTCTCATTATATTGCCCAATTTTATCGAAAGGCTCATGTGTCAACAGTGTGAAGATTTTAAACTTGGCCTAATACTTTTAAAATTCTGTGCCTTTTTGTAGCTGAGTTGTACCTTACTTATACATGCAATTATATTTACATAAGCATGATGCTACTTTGGACTGAGTTATAAGGGAGTCCTGTAGCATTCTTTATGAAGTCGGTGTGTGTTAGCATCAATAATAAAGGGTGTGTGGTATATGCCAACAGATCTGGCCCATGATAAAGAACTTCCATTACTGACAATTATGGCAGTGGCAGTAGGGATATTGGAGTGGTAGTGGAGGTATTGGGGACGTGATTAAGATGACAGTACTAGCTGAGCAGTAGTGAGACCTTCTTTCTACATTTTTTTTTTAAACTCACTGAGTGTGGTGGCTCAGGCCTGTGGTCCCAGCTATTTGGGGAAGCTGAGGTTGGAGAATCACTTGAGCCTGAGAGGTTGAGGCTGCAGTGAGCTGAGATCATGCCACTGTACTCCAGTCTGGGTGATAAGCAAGACCTTGTCTAAAAAAAAAAAAAAGTAATTGAGAAGTGTTTTTAAATTAATTAAATTATCTTTATTTACTTATTACTTTTTGGCTCTTTATTATACAATCTACAACATTTGGGATAAGCCACTACAAATAAAGTTATGTTCACCATTCTGAATGCCCACTTATAGCCTTACCCAAAGAGTGTGAGATGCTAGGAAAATCAGGCCATTACAGTCTGACTAAAAGAAGCGACCACTGTCAGTGGTCCCTCCCCCTACAGAATGACTAGGTTCGACTCATATAACTGAAAGTGGCAATTATATAACTACAACCATGCCCACTTACCAATTAATCAATATCTATGTTCCAAAGCTTGGTACTGGGGGTTCTGAGGGACACAAAAGGGGACAGTCCTTTATTCTCAGGAACTTACCAATAGTACTAGGCAATACAGGGTGAGCTTCCATGGGCATGATGGGTTCAATTTAAGAGGGAGAAGTTAGAATAGAAAGCAATGAAGGGACTGATACATTCTCTTTGTACTTTGTATCCTAGTTATAGGGCTTAGTACATGGCACTGTTGTTATTTGTCTACTACATAATGTAGTCTCCATTGAGGACATGGGGCCTGGTATCTTCATCTTTGTCTCCCCAGAAGTTTGCATATGGATAGTGCCTGGCACATTCGATAAACATTTATTGAATGAAAGAATGAATGAATGAGCAAATTCATTGACGAAGGGTGGTGGGGTAGGGGGACAGGCTACCTCTCAAATCACCTATAGGAAACAGGCAAACGACAGGAGGGTGTTCCTGGTGCAGGAAACTGTGGTTGAAGTATGCGAGGGGGTGTTCTGAAATGAATCTTGCTGGAAGACAGGGCTCAGTGGGTGAGCACTGGGAGATCAGTTTGGACATGAAGACTGGAGCCAGATTATTTAAAGACTTGAAAACAGGTTCATAGAGTTTGGACTTTATGAAAGGGTGAGCTGTTGGCGTATCTAGTGTATGAGATGAATTTGATGAGATGATGAGAGCAGGGCAATATTAACATTAACTTGTCTGCCCTGGGCAGGATGAACTGATTAGGGAAGAGACTAGAGCCAGAGCGGAGACTAGTGTGATAATCCAAGTGAAAAATGATGATGGCCTTGATGGAGTAGCTGGTGATTGAAAAGGAGAGACAGAAAGAGATGCAATAAAAGAAAATCTATAAGAATAATCTATTAAAATGAGAATCTTAAAAAAACTTCTGCCGAATAAACCAACTGAGGAGGTTTTGTTATCTCACCACTTTCCAGCAGTTTTTATAGTGTGAATACTTGTTCTCAGCATACATTTTTCTGAAAAAAAAAAAAAAAAAAAAAAAAAAAGAGATGAGAAGGGGGGGCCCATACATGAAGGCTTTAGCCCAAAATGTTCAGAGTAAGGAACCAAGGAAAAGGTTCCCCCATAGAGGGATTGCTATGGCTTTGCTTCCTGCAAGCCTCTCCTTCTCTGCTGAGAGCAAGCCCACAAATTGCAGGGAATCTGACTTTCTCCAGGAATTAAAGGCTATGTTTGATCTTGGGTTGGGGACTGGCCTGGGGAGGGCAATCATTTCCTGCAGTCTCATAAACCAGGAGAATCCTCTTCTCTGTGGATTTAATTAGATCCAATACTTAGTAAATGATCATATTTCCAGCCCTAAAGCTGACAAGTTGGTCTTGAGCTATATAGAATGACAGCAACAAATGTTTCCTGGAGTTGAAGAGTGGGAGGCAGGGGTAGGAAACAGAAAACACACACACACACACACACACACACACACACTCTGTCACCCAGGCTGGAGTGCAGTGGTGTGATCTCACTGCAACTTCTGCCTCCTGGGCTCAATTGACACTCCCACCTCAGCCTCCTGAGTAGCTGGAATTATAGGTGTGCACCACCACACCTTGCTAATTTTTGTATTTTTAATAGACATGGTTTTCGCTCTGTTGGCCAGGCTGGTCTTGAACTCCTGACCTCAAGTGATCTGCCCTACTCAGCCTCCTAAAGTGCTGGGATTACAGATGTGTGCCACCATGTCCGGCCATAGAAACAATATTTTGATTTGAAGGAACTGGAGTGGTGGTTTTTTTCTTTTTTCTCCCAATCTTGATTTTCACAAACGTTTTACTATGGAGGTTTAGGTCATGTGAGTAGCAAAAGGATTAACATTTTAGACCATTTTGAAAAAGGTTTTGCAGTGGGAATACTGTGCTGTTCATAATAAGCACAACGAAAAACTCACAGATACATTTACATACAGGAAAAGCCGTAATAGGTGTAGGGTAACATTGAAAGCTTAATGCTTGCACAAAAGTTCTCTTTAATTTTCTTTTTAAAAATGAACTCACAAAAAAGGTACAAAAAGTAATACTGTGTCTTGGTCCTAAGCTTGAGGCAGATCCTGCATCTTCAGTTTAATATTCTTTTGTGTTCCTTGTTCACCCCAGTAATTAGTGGTGGCCTTAAATTTCAGCACTTAAGTGGTGCTTCATGACTTCTTGAACAGGTTAAATAAATAATATCTATAACCCCCAACTTTAACACTATGTGCTGTTAAACAAAGAAGAGAATGAACTATTATCCTGTGTATTTGAAGATGATTCTACTCATGGTGATCACTGATCATGTGTGAATGACCCGCTCCTTTTCACGCTGTAATCGAAGGAGGTCTGGGCTAATTTTCAACTCTGCCCCCAAGATCCTTATTTACATCTCATCTTAATACTAATGTCACAATACTACTACTACTGCTACTCATAGTAATAACAGTGATCATGATGATGCTGCCACCAACAACAGTATAAAACTGAGAGGCTTAATACCCAATATTCTTGTTGGATCTTTTATCAAAATGCTGTGATATGGGCAAGGATGTTATTGCTCCTATTTTCTGAACATTGGACACCAGGGTCATCTGTCTTTTACTGTTCTCAAGAATATTTAAATTAAAATAGAAAAACACCCATTTAATTCACTTTAAATATTAGTAAAATAATATCTTTGCATTGTTCAAATTCTGTCTTAAGTGACTAACCAGATTTCTTCTATTTGTTTCCATCCTCAAATGATACCTTTGCATCCACTAAAAACAGCCAAAGACACAGCTCCCATTTTCCTATTCGTTTTTTCATATGGATTTTTAATGGCGATTTTATTCCAAACCTTGCACAAACATAAATACTGCATTAAAGGAAGATGAATTTATTTTGACCTTTACTGAAAATGCACTGTGAAACAAAGCACTTAAGCATTTATAGCCTGTTAGACACTCATATTACCCACTTCAATGTAGATAAGAAAGTCTTTCCCAGCAAAAGTAATGTTCACAAGTAGAGCAGTTTTACAGAGCACTTAAATGCAAAGCCAGATATCATGTTCTTCACTATGAGTCTGTTTTGCTTGGTTTTATGCATCTAAGATCTATAGAAATTAAGGGAGTATCTAAAATGTTACATTCAAGAATCATAGAGGATGACTCTTTTTGATGAGTTTTGATGAAAATACAGGATATTTGCCACAGAACACTTGGGAAAAAAACATTATTTATTAGAAAGGAGATGGAGTGTTTGGGGATTTTGTTTGGCTTAGTTTCTCCCATCTCCCTCCTGTAAAGAAATTGGTGGCATTGCTTTAGCAATTTTTTGTTAAAAGTGGGTTTCAATTCTATTTATAATTATTAACATACCCTGTCCCTTTAAAATAGACCACCCTTTCTTTGCATGAACAGAAATGAATATCTTGTGCATTTTATTTTTTGCCATGATTCTTTTCCTTTAGTCATAAGCCTCTGACTGCAGAGCTATTTCCTCCATCCAGATTCTTATGTCAGAGAGTTGAGATGTTAAACCACAGCAACCATGAAACTTTAAAATCTCTGATGCATGATGAATGGGTGCTGGGCAAAGCAGCTTAAAATCTATGCTTTTGCTTCTCTTTAAACACTTTAAATTGACAGCGCCATAGATCAAACATTTTTACTGAGAGGAGAAGCTTTGGCAATTTAACTTAAACAAGTGCACAGTTACCATCATCTCAAGACCTCACCCCTCCACAATTACCCCTTCCACCTAGCAGATTGGGTACATTTCTCATTGAGAACAAGTGTGTGTGTGTGTGTGTGTGTGTGTGTGTGCGTGTGCGCGCGCGCGTATACTACAGGCAGCGGCCTGTACGGGGGCGGGTATAACACCCCACACAACTTCCCCCAGCAACCCCCATCCCACCCAGTCTCACCCCCAAGGAGATCAGTCGGGGTAGTCCACCCGCGGCCTAGGGCGTCGCGGAGCATGCGCCACGGTCCCGCCTCCGCCCACCGCTACCACAGCCTTCTCCCCCACCCATCTCTCCTCTTCCTCCTCCTCCTCCTCTTCTCCCTCCCCACCCCCCTCCTGGAGCAGCGAAGTTGGCGCGCTGCCCATTCAGGCGTTCAGCGTCAGCTCCTCAGGGATCAGCAGGCAAAGTCACAGTCTGCACAAACAGAGCTTTCAAATTCATAAAATTCATAGGATTTTTCACAAATGAATGAACACAATTTTCTACCAATTTCCTCATTATGCAAATATGCAAAATATCAAATTTAGGCCAATTAGGGTCCTCCACAGTCCCAAATTCACCCGTTTAAGCCATAATTGCAGAAACTATCAAATAATTACGGTCGCTAATTGGAAATATTTGTGACAGATACAACAAATTCTTGCACAAATTACATTTCATTCGAGGAACCACTGCGCGCCACTGAAATTTTATCGAAGTCTAATTTAACTTACATAATGAGTTGAATTGAGTACTTGTTATCAAATTTGAGCAATTCATAGCCCCGTAATGTGGAATGATCAAATAAATTAAAAGGGAATTTATTCAATATTTTGTTGTGATCCTTTTCTCGGAACCATTGCTATTTTGCAGGGAATTTCCTCCTCCCGCGGCCCGGGGCGGGTGCCTGGTGTCACTGAAGCCCCGGCGGTGCCCGTGGCGGCGGCGCAAGGAGGCGGCAGGCGGCGGGGAGCCGGGAGCCGGGAGCGGGAGTGCGGAGCCCCAGCCCCGAACCGCAGCAGCCTCCGCGCCGCGAGCAACCTGGCAGGCGCCGACCTGGCGTCCCGCTCCGCAAGCTCCTGGCCGTTGGAGGCCTGCAGGGGCCCTTTGCTTTGTTTTCTTTAATTGGGTGGAGGGGTCACCGAATACTTCCGGGTGAAGCGGGGGGAGTCCTAGAAAGGATTTGACTTCTGGAAGTGTAAACACACGAGCGCGCACTTGCACACGCGCCCACACACGTACTTCTCGAGCGTGCACACATGCACACGGCTCACACACACACCACACAAGCATACGCCACGTATACACTTGCTCACACGCTCACAAGCCACGTGCAGGCACACACACTGTCTCTTTTACACACCCACTACACAGACACACACCCACCTACACGCGCGCGCGCGCACGGGACCCCAGGCACCACGCGCCGGCCTCTAAAACCCAACCCTGCTGGAGTAGAGCAGAAGCGCGCCCCTCAGAGTTCCTCTCTCCCGAGCCGGCCTGCCAAGGGTTAACTGCTGGATGGGGGTACTGCGATGGTCGCGCGCGCAGTGTCCCACGGGCACAGTCACGCATAGACACACACATACACACACTCTGGGAGGGGGAACGCGCACTCGCGCTCCCTGGCCTTTGTGTGTGTCCTCGGGAGAGGTCCAACTCCGAGTAATTGAATGGCACTCTAACCGGGAGTCTAGATGCTCCCTGACACGCGAATCCACACGGCCCCTCTGCACGCATGTCCCTCGCGTGGGGCAAACACACGCGCCGCCAGGATCACCCTCTCTCGAAGGTCAGCTTTGCAGACGGGGCATTCATTTTCCCTTTACACAGTCGCGCAACACACTAGCACATTTTTTTTCTAACTGCCTGTGGCCTCGTTGGCGGGTTATAAATGTCTCCTTCTCCCTGTGATTTGTTTAATCCGTGGAAATGGTGCTGGTCCTATGTAAACAAGCCAAGTGCGGAATGAAGGCAGTCACCCATGCGTGGCCAGCCTGCCTATTTGTCAGAAAACCTTCATAAATACTGAGCCGGGGCTGGGCAAGGATGTGATGTCTCCATTTTTGCCAGGAAAGGGCACGAGGAAGACAAAGCGAGGCACGGCAGCGTGTAACCTTTAAGGGACAGATAGTCTGGGAGCTCGGAGGAAGCTCTTGGGCTAATTCAGCGCAGAGGATGACCGATGCGGGGCTGACTGCTCGCCTGGCGTCTGCTGGCCAGGAGGAGACAAGGCCCGGGCGTTTTTATACCAGGGAGCACATAGATAAGGGCCACATTGCCCCAGGCCGGGCTCGCGAGCCTGAGGCCTTATGACTGGGCCAGAGCTGCTTCTTGAGAAGCGAATCTCAGACACCCGCAGGTCTCCAGGCGCACCACCCCTTCTAGTAAACCCTCCAAATATTTCATTTCCAACTTCACCTGGTTTCATTCAGAACAAATTCCTGGTGTCCCGGGCAGGTAGCCATGGGGCAGAACTGTGTACCCATCTCTTGGTTTGTCAAAACGCCCATGGGTGACCTGTCCAAGCTCTGTTTGCCCTCCACTAGACTTACGATCCAGCTCCCAAACCTGTGCTTATTATTTTTTTTAAAGAACAATGCATATGTGGCTAATTACACACTCCTAACAAAAGCAGTAATTACGCCTGTAATTATCATCGTCCTTATTTAGAAAAAATGTGAGAAAATGTTGAATATTAAAACATGAAAGCAGCTATTAATCAAACCTTTACACCTTCTTTAACTCAGGCATAATGGTGGGTATTATCATAAATCTACTCTGATAGTAACACAAGAATAATGAGTTCAGTAATGATAGCGATGATGATCATAATGATTTTAACCAACAAAGAATGGTGTAGATTTATTGCTAATAATGTGGTACAGGAACCTCTTTCATTAAAATTACCTATGTGTGTTCTCCTCGCTGGGGTAACCTGTGTGTGTGTGTGTGTGTGTGTGTGTGTGTATGTGTGTGTGGTGTTGCCACCTTCCTCTGTGGCTAAAGATCAAAGCTAATTGTTTGCAGCATATTGACCTCTCTCTGGAAAGCCTTTATCTGAGTCTCTGTCTGGACCCAGGGTCCTCCCTTCTCCCCTTAGAAAAATCTAGTCCAGAGACTCAGAGTGGAGTGGATGCAGGAGGCCTAGGGCCTGGAAAGAAAGCATTCTGTGGGGCAGGCCTCCTGTTCCTCCTATCTGCCCAACTCCTCACCCTTGCACTCTCTCCAGAAAAGGTTGCTGTAGGGGAGTGGAGGATGGCATTCGGCCTTGGTAGATCTTCCAGGTCACAGTCTCAGAAGAGGGGCTGGGTTGGTTTGGGGCTTTGACTGATACAATGGAACAAGGAGGAGGATGAGGATTCAACCCTAGCGACTCCAGCTTTAAAACTTGTTTTCCCGTCCCAAGTAAAGGGAAGCACTCTAGTTGGCCTAGGGCCTAGGCTTAGAGACAATTAGCCATTCAGAAGGTCTAATGCCTAGGGTACTAACCATGTGGAAAACACAATAAAGAGATGGAATGTTCAGTTCACCTGAATGTACACTTGTTTTTAATGAAATTAACTTGGCATTTGTCCTTTGCAAATATTCTGAAAATCCTCAGTGGAAAACCCTGTTTTAATGTATACTAAATTTGATTTTTTAAAAAGGACCCCACTTTTGGACATAGTGCTCCATTTTAGTGAGGGGGAACCCCAGGAGTTCAAACTCCCAAACCTAATTTTACCCCTGAATGTTCAGTCTTGATCAATTCCCCAAAGCAAATCATAAACCTTTAGGGCTCATGAGGATTCATAAATAGGAGGCTCTGACATCTTGAGCCTCCACAGACTGTCAGAAAACAAGTATCACTCCTGGAGTCCCTGCCCAGGAAAAAGTGTAAAAGTAGATATATTTAGTGGTTTTCATAGACTAGTCTGATTATATTTTCCTAAATGCCAACCTTTCCGATTAACTGTAAAATTCTGTCAGCTATGGAATATAGAGTGCAGTGGTGACATAATTAGGACTTATACATAATAAATAGTACATCTGTAGTATTTTAGCTTCCACTACTAGTTATGAGATCAGTGTGTGGGCCAATTAACTACAGGGGCCTTTTTTTTTAATGAAGGCACTATAAACACACTGGTTTTAAATGTCCTAATTAGTAACTTGCTCATTAATTAACTTTCTGATTAATTGTGTAGCAATCTAATTTGTAGATGAGCCACTTAAAGAGTGATACCTTGTAATTCTTTTTTCTGTCTTTAAAATTCCCCCGTAAAATGTGATTTTGTATCCAGCTGGCCTCTTAGTTGTGGAAATTCTCTGCTTAAAAGATGCTCTGCATTTGGTCTAAAATAAAATGTCACGTAATCCTTTCCTATCTGGACAGGACAGTCTGGCTGGAGGCAGAGGGTGAGGAATACAAGTGGGGGTTGGGTGGGGAGGGCGAGTGGACAGAGTTCTGCTATAAGGAAGTATATAAAGGAAGTATAAGGAAGTAAATAAAGGCCAAAAGTACTCTATACACTTAGCCTAAACATAACCCCCCCACCACCACCATTTTGCAAAGAAAAGAAGAAAGAAAGCACTTATGCATGACTTTCATCATGACCAATTCTCAAATTCAAAAACCATTTTAGGGGAAAAGAAGTAATTTTTAAAGAAAACTTATGGTGGCCTCCATACCCCTATCATGGACTAGCTCAGGGGATAATTTAATGCAGAGGACAAAGGGCTAATGGCCAATTTCAATAGAGGCTGCCTCGCACTGGAACATCCTGGGGCTGTTCTATTAGCATCAGAAAGGGTGCTGGGTCCTGCTTCCACCAGAGCTATTGTTGCCCGGCTGTGTCGCCAGTCCCATCCTGCAGAAAGCCTTTAGCCCTGATGGCAGATGATTCTCTAAGTGAATAGAGATGAAGGCAGGGATATTAAGTGACTCTATAAAACATCCCGGACACAATTGTGTGATTGATGGAGGACAAAGTGGGAACAGCAGGACACAGGATCCTGGGAGAAGCAGCCTTGTCAATGCGAGAAACCCATCTCTGGAAACAGCTTCTCCTGGAGGAGTTTGCAGTCTATTTGTATGAGTAATCAGCTGGGCCCCCTCTCTGTCAGCCCTGTTTACTCACTGATTTTCTCAACAAGACAACCATTGACACTGGATGGATGGGGCTAATCTGGCGCAGAACTGGCGGCTTCGCAGAGGCTACAGGTCGAAAATAGAGCGCGGTGCCAGCTTCACCTCGCCTAATCTAGCGGCTAATATTTATTAGAGCCAATTTATACCGCTGCTCTCTCAAAGAGCAGGGAAGTCCTGGGTGCAATTAATAACATGGGCAATAACCACAGACAAACAAATAAATAAGGGTTTGTGAACTGTTTGGTTGGTTTTAAGAGAGGGTGGGAGAGGACAGAGTTGGGTTTGCCACCTGGAACTGCAAGGAGAGGAAGTAAAGGTAGCCTTGAAGCCCCTGGAAAGGGGCTTTCTCTTTGGCCCCCTCATCCAATCTCAGAGCAACAACCCGGCTGCAAAATGGCTTTGGAACCTGCACAAATTCACGTAATTCCACACCGCATCTAACAGAACCTGTGCACAGACACCTGCCCTCGCAGGCAAAGGTGCGTGCGCACACTCCCATTGTAAATATCCAGCTTATGCACATCCCTACACTGGGCGGAGGGAAACCCAGATCACACGCCTCGCACTGCACTCAGCATCCAAGCTTTGCAGCCACCGAGAAGAGTGGCTATCTGGGTGCTAGAAACTGGAAAGGTGGGGGAGAAAAGAAAATGAGGTGGGGTACTAGCCGGAGGGACTCCAAGGTCTTGGAGACCTCAGGCCCCTCTTCTTCAGATCGATGTCCTAGAATTGGAGGCCTGTTGGTACAGATGCTGACGGTTGTTAAGTTTGCACTGTTTGGATGTTTAACATGATTTTGCCGGGCCAAGCTGGGGAGAAACAGAAAAAGAGAGTGTGTGCGCCCGAGGGTGCCTCGTGGGCTTCAAGCGGGTATCAAGTCACCGACCGACAGGCGTACGTTGTAAAGGGCTGGTAGGAAGCAGCATTGTTCTTAACCGGGCGCCGTTGCAGTGGGGGCTGCTGCACCAGCGCCGACCTCGCCGTAGCCAGGCCTGCAGACCGAAGGCTGCCAGGAAAGGAGCCCTTTGCCCTCGCGCCCCGGGTCTCCCTGCTCGCCCTCCCCGACCCTCTCTGGGCCAGCGGGCGCCCGCGCCTTGCTAATTGCTCGGCTCCCTTCATGCACACATCTCCACTAATTTTACATTTCTCATTCTGCGGGTAGCTGGAAAGCGGCTCAGGGAATACGGTTTCTTCTCTTAGCTACCGCATGAATACAGTAAGTGGTGGCCGTCCAGGCCTCCCTGGCCGGGAGGTTTGGTAAATTAGCAGCTTGGCTGTATAATCAGGCGTTCGCCATTGAGGCCACAGCGCTGTACCCGTTAACCAGGTGAGATTTCATCATCTAATGGGTTGGGAGGTGTGACGGAGCTACTAAGTTAGCAATTAAACTTCACAAATATCATTGGATTGCATTTTTTTAAAAGGCCAAAGCCTCGTCACCCCAGGCATAAAAGAAAAAACAAAACCAACTTTCCAAAATGTACACACTAAGGGAAACGCTTTTGTGAAACACATGAAATTGAAAAACAAAACGTGGTTTTACCTAAACACAATATATGAATTATCCTATAAAATACAGACCTCATAGTTATGGTTCTAGGTCTGGAAGGGCCTGTTCTGCCAGCCAGTTCTCCAAAGGCAGGACAGGTTATATAAACTATATCATATTAGATAACATCTAATATAGGGCAGAAAAATCTGGGAAATAATAGAGATTTGTTCCTTTGGGCCTATTGTTTAGATTTATTATTGTAGTAAGAATCGAAATCAAAGAGAAAAGAGCAAACACTCGGTTAAAAAGTTAGTTATTCCAAGCCTGTACCAGCCAAAAAGAGACAGCCTCCCAGGTGCCTGGGGGGTCCGAACCCCTGCACCCCCACCTTGATCTTTAAGGTGTGGCCATATTAGTTGAGACTGGTGACTGAAATACTTGGTGTACATTAGGAGATCCTACTTAGATTTTCTTCCTGGAAACAAGTAAGCTCTCCTCTTATTGTCGAGAATTCCGTGTCTGTAGGTATGTGGGATAAATATATAGTATCTCTAATAGATAGAGAAAGACGGTGCAAGCAAGACCTAGTAGATTTTTCTGAGTGTTAAATGCCTAAATGGAAACATAAGAGAAAATATTATTAGCTTTATCTGCCTACACCAGGGACGCAGGTTAAAGTATTTTTCATTTAATTTGATAGAGAATAAAGCACTTAAAGCACTTGATGATTTATTGATCAAATAGAAATCAGGCGCCAGACAACAGCTCCTTATTTAATCCCCATTCACACGATTAAAAGCCAAGTGAACTTTTTTTTTTTAACAATTTGCTCAATAGGCTTTATGCTATATAAAGAATAAAAAGAGAACCGTTCTTCTTCTCTATAAATCTCTCCTTCGGCTAATATGAATGACTACGGGGCACGTGAACCTCCATTGAACTGTAAACACTGTTTTAATGGACAGTAATGGCCCTATGATTTTTAGCTATTGTTCCAAAATGACTACCATGTTTATTGCCATCATTAAAAATGAATTAAAGAGTTATGAAACTCCTCAATAATGAGAACTCCGGCCGTTTATAAGCGGTGGCTCTCTTCTCCCCAGCTCAGGCGGCAGGTTCTGCCTGTCTAGGGTGGTGCAGGCTGCAGGATACCCACCTGGAGCTACGGTTTGGGGGAGCGGGGTGGGCAGAGTATTTCTTGGGAGGAGACAGGTGAGGGCCTAGAGGACTGAGAAAGTGGGAGGAGGCGGCGATGGGGTAGGGGTGGGGGTGGGGGGGGAAGTACGGAAACCCCTGCCTGCTCGGACGCTCCCACGAGGAGGCGCGCGCGTGGGTGGAGGGTCTGAGGGAAGGCGCGATGTGCCCCCTCCCCGGCGGTCTGTAACAAGGACGGAGGGAGGGGGTTGGGGGGGCAAGTGGAAATAACAATGAGACTAGGGTGGAGGCTTCGAGAGACGTCCACGCGGCTGCAGCCGGGCCGAGAAAGCGCCCGGGACGAGGGCGGGGGCAGGCTCCGGATCGCTCTCGTTCTCCTCACGCTGCGCAGCAGCCACCGTGCGTCCACCCCACCTCCCCGCAGCCCCCGCGCCGCTGGGGGCCTCGCAGGAAAATGGCTCAGCAAAGTTGCGCGCAGCCCCTGCACTGTTCTCCGAGGGGTCCCTGGCTGGAGCCTGCACGTTTCTCTTTGCATTAGCAAAGCCCAAAGTCATCCAGTTTGCGCTAATCACCACAATTAGTCCTGAATTATCACCGGACTCTGACAGACGTTCCTTGTAACTCTCTTTTATTTCCAACAGCCCTAATCAGCCGCTCTCATTACAAACGCTGATTAAACTGCAAATTATCCAGCAGCGGCCCTGTTCCCGTCTACCAGCAGCTCGTTCAATATCAATTAAGGCCGAGCGGCAAAGCCTGCAGCCTCCGAGAGCTTCCAACTGCCTGATAGTGGCACTTATTAGTTTGGAAAACTAGGAAAATACTAATAATCAACAACCAAGGGGAAAGAGGAGGCAACCAAACAAAAGGAAGGCCGGAACGCAGCGGGAGAGAGGAGCGAGCGCGCCGCCCGCCCCGCCCCCACTCCTCCGGCCCCAGATGCGGGGCCAGCCCCTCCACTGGGGCGAGGGGAAGGGCCTGCTTCTCTGGGAGGGCCCGGGTTCCCAGAGCAGTGAGCTAGGTTGTGCGGGACGGCCAAATGCATTCGCTAAGATATTGTCTCGGGCTCGCTGAAGACACTTTTGCAAATAATGCATAGTATTTGGGCATTTAAGATTAAACCAACTTTCAGAACCTCCTTCATTGAGTCGTCCTGAAATCTGTTTCCAATAAACTGTTTAAAAAGCATTGACCTCTTCCCTTAAATGAAATGGGAGCTGATGACAGTTGATTTTATTTACCTATTCTGTCAAATTAGATTTCCACGGCAGAGCACTACTCTCATGGGCTGCAAATATGCAGCACCGTCCCACGTGGGGCTGAGGTGTGAAGACAATAGTTGCCTTTGTCTGTCTGTGTGTCTCTGTCCCTTCTCCACTGCGACCTTCTAGGAAGGCAGTTGCAGCCAGGAGAAACTAGCCCTACCCCTCGGAGGTAGCTTGGATTTGTCAAGGGATTCAATTGGGGTGAAGGAAGCAGCTGCATTCAGGAAGGCCCTCGTGGATTTTTAGATGGCTAGGATTCTACAGGCCCAGCCACTAACCCTTCTGTCCACCTAGTACTCAGTCAGGGACAGGCACTCTGTTTTGTCCCATTTGATGGAACTACGCCCCACCTCCAAAATTTTAAAAACCAGGAGGACAATAACTCACTAAAGCTGGAGAAGGGAGTTGATAGACTGTTGGTTCATTTCTATCTAGGATTAGGGCAGGTATTCCAGGATTTATACATCATTAATATTCTGCATATATTTGTTTTACCAAAAACTGTCTATTCACTGACAGGCTTGACTCCCTTTGAGAATTCAAGTAAGGAGTCCATTATCAAACACTGCTCAACATGGCTAAGCCTCTAGACAGTCTGTTCAACAGGAAGCCTGTGTTTAATTTTTGGTCCCTTTCCTAAAATTGAATCAAGCTAGTTATAATTACAGTTTAGAACATAAAGGCAGGAAAAGGTTTACTGCTTCTGAAGATCTGGTTTGCTTCCTTCTTCCCACTACTGATTTGTTTTCCTTTTTTGCATTGACTGACAACAAACTCAAAGCTAAATCCCATACTTAGCATGATACCTATCTTTGTGAAAAAATTACTGTCTCTTATTCCTTAACCCTATAGTTATCCTGCTTTTTTTATTTTTATTCTTATTTATTTATTTATTAAAGATGGGGTTTCACCATGATGGCCAGGCTGGTCTTGAACGCCTGACCTCAGGTGATCCACCTACCTCAGTCTCCCAAAGTGCTAGGATTACAGGCGTGAGCCACCGTGGCATTAGTTGTCCTGCTTTTTGTTGGAAATAAGCAGGATATAAAGAAATGTCTTCTGGGTATTTATTACTCTATCTTTACATATCCAAGGCTTTACAAAAATGGTACTTCAAGAAGTATAGCACTTTTGCAGTTGAAAATACTTTGGGCTCCTAGGGAAAAGAACCTTTACAAAATGTACCACACTTGCCTCTTTTGATTTCTGGCAATTTATTTGTTGTCTTCCAAATTAGGGGAGGAACTACTTTGATTTAAAGAATGTTTCTGCTCTTTCTTATCCATGTTGATAATGCCATCTCTTTCCTCTACATGTTCACAACCACTACCTTCAGCTAAGATTTCATCATCTTGTGCTCAGATTACTGAAGCAGAATCCTAAGCAAGTCTTCCAAATAATGACCCATTAATTTACCCCAAACAGCTCCTGGTGCAATCTGCCAAAACCATTCTGTCTTCTACTATGGTTTAAATAGTGTTTTATCCTCTGAATCACTCTACATATTTTGTTCCAATCTCTTGAAACTTTTGAATTTATATTCTGAAACTAATTTTCTTTTGTTGCTATATGCTTTTACATGGTCTTAAGCTTTCCCTACTTAAAAATGTATTCCTAAAGATTTGCTACATGCCAGACTCTTGGTAAACTCTTATGTTATTTCAACTGGATCACTAAACAACCCTGTGATGTAGGTACTATTATTATTACTGCAATTCGCAGATAAAGCTTAGAAAGTTACAGCTCAAAGTTCCGTAGATAGTAGCTACGTGAATCAGAGACCAAGCATAAAATTCTTGACTATTTGATCTTCCGTCTCTTTGAGGAAGGGACCATGCTTTCTGTTCTATTTTCTCTTCTATTTCACATAGTAGGAATTCAGTAAAAACTGTGTGGAGTGTCTGATTTTAAAAATCTATGCCCCTCCTCCAAACACCCACATCTGCATGCTCTTGGAGAGCATGACTTCAGTAATAAGGTTTCCTACTCCCAGATACCAGTGAATGTAATACCTGGATTACTCGTCTTCCCACTGAAAAGGGGAAATATTTTTCTTTCTTTTACTTTTAAATCCACCCTGATATGAGTGCCACTAGTAGCTGTGAGCACATGTCTAAGAAGGAAACATGGTCTTGGGGGGGTCCCTTTCTATGAGATAATACTCCAGTAATCATATGACAAGCCATCTGTCCAGCCAACATGGGTAAGACCATTTGAACCCCACTTCTGCAGCATTTTGGAATTCAACATTCCCAATCAAATATACTTTTCATCTGAGACCTGCTCAAAAGACAAGATTAGGGAAACCAGCTAATGACAGCTTTTAAAAAAAGCCATGTATGCATGAGTTTATACGTTTTCTATAAAAGCTGAAAAGATTTCCCCAGTCAATTTAGCAATATTGGTAGAGGACAGTATTGCCTAAATGTCCTAGAACATAGATTAAAGTCCTAATCTTGATGAGCAAGATCTTATTTTGGATATTTTTAAATCTAATTTTATGTCCAGTCATGAAAACCTTGAAAAATTACTTCCCGTCATGACATTTTAAAAATTGCCTTTTATCCCTGAAACTGGAGAATAAAGATGCTTTTAGCAATAAAATATAGTACAGGATAGGACCCATGTTTAAAAATACTGCTGACAAAGACACATTTGAAAAAAAACGAATGCTACTGCCGCTGGCGGAGTCGATCCTCCTTGTCCAAACCTTTGGTGTACTGATGCCTAAGAGGCCATTTCTACTTACATGGTACAGTTAGAGGTTATTGTAACCATCTTAGCAATAGACGGGAGCTCAGCTGGAACTGATATGTGTGATCACTGATTGATTACCTGTCTGCTTGATAGTGTGTAGTTGAGTGAACTCGTTTCCTTTACAGGACAGAAAGATTCACAAAGTAGAAAGTGCAGGTCTTTCAATTACATGAAAATTAATGTTAAAGATATACTAATGAGTATCTATGCATATTTATGCACATATTATGGGTATGGGTATATCCAGATTTGACATAAGAAAATCACCACTATGGCACTCTATATTTACAACATAGACAAAGGGATATCATTTTAGCATCACAGAAAAGAATACTTTATTTCTTATAAGAGAATTAGCCTTAAGTTTTCTTAAAATCTTCATCTTCTTATTGCATTTGACATATACTTTAATCTTTAACCATTCTCGTTAAACACAGATATCTGGAGACTCATCTGTTGCAGAAAGCAAGGTGTACCTGTATTTGCCGTTTTCTTGGAATTTTGCTGCTTGAACCCTTATTTAAGAATAAGAATGTCTTATTCATCTTCCTATCCTAAGAACTGTGAAGAGTACCTTTAATAATAACCGTTTCATAGGTATCTGCTGAAATTAAAAGTGAAAAGCCCATCTTATTGTGCAGGTAGCTCTGGGTCCCCTAGTTCTTTCTTTTCTAAGCCTACACGCATGAAGGACTGTCCTGATGGAAGGAGGCAGTTGCATTTTGTGGGGTTTGTTTCTATTTGCTATTATGTCTCTTGAGAGCAAGATAAGGCTTAGACTCAAAATACTGCATGTGGCTGGGTATGGTGGCTCATGCTTGTAATCTAAGCACTTTGGGAGGCTGAGGCAAAAGGGCTGGGCTTGAGCCCAGTTCAAGACCAATCCGGGCAACACAGAGAGACTTATATTTCTAACAAACAAATTTATTAAAAAAAAAAAAAAGGCAATGCTGCATACTGTGCTGCTGTGATGCATCTCTTTGTCCACCGAAGTCAGTTGGAGGCTCTGTCTTAGTCTTTCTAGCAATTGTCTGGTCAATGTACTGGTCTTCTTCCTGCCTCAGTTCCAGGAGCAGCAGCCTATCTCTATGAGTACTTGCATACATCTCTGCCATAGGGGAGGGAATGCAGCCTGTGACACAGTGTCCCAGACCTTTGCTTATGTCAGAATTCCTGCCTTCAGTTTGTCCACCTAGAGGAAGTCACATACCCATCCAGGCTCCCCGTCAGTGACTGTGTGTGGCTCTAGGTGTTCAAGTCCTCATTATTGTGACATGCAGTGAATACAATAAGCTGGATTTCCAAGAGGGTGTGTGGGGCTTAACCTTTAGTGGTCATAGATTTCTTTGAGGATCAGATGAAAGATACAGACCTGCTCCTCCAAAAAATGCATTATTCACGTTTATGGGAAATGTCATAATTTTGAAGAGTTCACAGACACCTCCAGGAGACCTGTGGAACCCAGGTTACAAATCCCTTCATTAGAGACAGGCCCCTTTAGTCTTTGTTCACTCTAAGACATATCATCAAGAGTTCTTCTTCCCCCATTACCAATAAAAGAAAAACAGCTGAGGGAAGATCAAATCACTTCTCAAATCCCTACAAAAAGTCTGGTGAAGGCACAATTTATGTCTGTGAAATCAAATTTCTCTCCCAGTGCACACATTTGCACCATGTTCTGCACAATGGATGGCATGAGAATTTGTATATTTTTAATCAACATTTTTAATGGCAGGCCAAAAGGAAACGTTAGGTTTCATTTATTCTCTTTTTTCTCCTTTCCCATCTCAGGCAAATTGGTCACAGATACTGAAATGCCCAAAAAGAGAAGCTGAAAAGCCCTATAAAACCAAAACTAGCCGGGCGTGGTGGCTCACGCCTGTAATCCCAACACTTTGGGAGGCTGAGGTGGGTGGATCACGAGGTCAAGAGATTGAGACCATGCTGGTCAACATGGTGAAACCCCGTCTCCACTAAAAATACAAAAAATTAGCTGGGCATGGTGGTGCTTGCCTGTAATCCCAGCTACTCAGGAGGCTGAGGCAGGAGAATTGCCTGAACCCAGGAGGAGGTTGCAGTGAGCCAAGATTGCGCCATTGCGCTCCAGCCTGGGTAACAAGAGCGAAACTCCTCAAAAAACAAAACAAAACAAAACAAAACTAACCCAATTAATCAATCAACTTATTTCAGATGGAGACCCCGAATTATACAAATCTACATAGAGGAACATACAAATATTTAGAATTATTGAAGGAAATGAGAATGAAGCAAAACTCTAAATAGTCCTTTTTAAAATGCCTGAGCAGATGTATTTGCAGACAGTCTGTTGTGTGTGTAACCAAAGTGGACTTTTAATTATGGGACATTAACTATGAATTAATATCTCATTATAGCTACAGAGTAGAGAGCATATAAACTGTCATTAGTACTGAGAGCACGATTGTACTGTATAGGATTAGTTTTGACTTTTGAAGCTCACTTCTTTTGGGTTCAGTCCTCGCCTCCATGCCAAAGGCCTTTTCCACAGTTCTCAGTGCAGAGGAACTTTGTCTCACCCTGTGGACAATGGCAGCTTGAATAACAGTTGGCTCTAAACATGGCATCAGTGCATCCAGTCCAACTGTTTGAGGGGTTATGCTGCCAGTTGCACCTCTATCCTAGAAATCCTCTTCAATAGCATCCTAAAAATGGCAAGAAAGTGAGAACCCCATGTTCTGTATTCACTTCTCCAAGAACCCAAATCTCAAGCCAGAATATTTGACTCAGTGGTTTGAATCAGGTTCCTGACTTTGCTGGGTCTTGAATGACCTATGAACAAAATAGTGCTTTTACTTACAAGGACCAGGAGAATCTTGATTAAGCAGTTTAAGAATTGAAAGAATTGTAAGACATTCATATAGCAATATATTCTAGAGGAATACTGGAAGGCTATGGAACAGAAAACCCCCACCGAGAACAGGAAACAAACAACTATCTGGCTGAGGCAAAACAACTGACAAAGAAAAGAAGGAAGTCTAGATGGCATCACCAACAATGAGCATATTTTTCTTATAAATCTATTTTTCTTATAATGTGTTTTTCTGAGAAATACATTTATGAAAAATGTATTTTGAACATATTGTTTGAAATTTTCTTACAAATAGATTAACAATAAATAAATGAATAATATATTCATAAGAATCTTTGTTTAATAAATGTGTCTTTAAATAAATTCTCTTTATACCCCTATATATCTCCTTCCATTTTCTCTCCATCTCTGTCTTCAGTAGCAACAAGCAGACAGAGACAATTTAAATCCTTCAAATGTCAATAGGAAGTTATAAAGCCAGGCGTGGTGGCTCACACCTGTAATCCCATCACTTTGGGAGGCTGAGTTAGGAGGATCACCTGAGGTCAGGAGTTCAAGACCAGCCTAGCCAACATGGTGAAACCCTGTCTCTATTTAAAAAATACAAAAATTAGCTGGGTGCAGGGCGGGGCGGGGGGGGCACCTGTAATCCCAGCTACTCAGGAGGCTGAGGCAGGAGAATTGCTTGAACCTGCGAGGTGGAGGCTGCACCGAGTAGAGATCGCGTCACCGCACTCCAGCCTGAGTGACAGACGAGACTCTGTCTCAAAAAAAACAAAATTATAATCATGCCAGGCTGAAATAGTTGAAAGACACAAGTAAATTGGCTTTCAGTGAATTGGCTTTGGGCAAATTGGCCTTCTTGCCTCAGTACCAAGTTCTCCTTACTGTTAGTCCAGTTTTGAATCCAAGTCCCAAATTTAATAACAGAGTTTCTGTCTTATTCCTAAGTTCCATTCCTCCCTCAATTCTTCAGGTCTCATGAATAGATTTCCCTCTTGTTCACTGAGTCTAGGTTTTGCCTTCTTTTTGTCATTGTAATTTCCAGGGACGAAGTCCTGCCCCTATGGCTAAAGACCTGTTGGTCATCCAAGAAATTTTATTGAGTACCTACTATCTGCCAGACACTGTTCTAGCACTAGAACTATGACAATGGACCAGGCAAATAAAGCTTATATTAACCTCATGATGCTTATAAAACAGAATAAGCAATAAAAAAGTAAACTAACAAAAAGAATAATTTCAAATATTGCTTAGGGCCCAAAAGAAAATTAAACAAATTGATTTTAACAGAGATAGAAGTGGGCGACTTCAGATTGGGTTGTAAAGAAGAGATCTTTGACTAGATGACATTTAAGCCATGATTGTTGCGGCTAACTTGTCAGCCAAGTGAAGATGGGGAAGAATACCAAGCAGCAGGAATAGCTGGTGCAAAGACCCTCGTATAGGAATGTTCTTGGTATATTCTCAGAACAAAAAGAATATGATGACAGGACTTAATGAGCAGGACAGGAAGCAACAGGTGTGGAGATCAGAGAGGTTAAGGCAGAGGCCAGATCCTGTAGGGCCGTGTAGACCATGGTGAGGGATCTGGATATCATTCTAAATGCGATAGAAAGCCATTGGAGGGCTTTAACATGAGAGTGATGTGCTTGAATTTATTTTAAAGGATCCTTTTTGGGGGAGAATGAACTATAGAGGGACAAGAGTGGAATCAGGGAGTTAGTGAACCACTACAAATACTTTGGAGAGATGATGGTGGCTTGATGTGGGAGAGAATTGTGATGGATTTAGGATATTTTGGAGATAAATGACAGATTGCAGTTGGAGTAAATGTGGGAGATGAGGAGAAAATAGGAAGTAGGAAGACTTCCAGGTGTTGGTCTTGAGCTCCTAGGTAGAGGCAGTGTCATTTCCTGAAATGAAGAAGGACAAGTTTGTTGAGGTGAAGAAAGTAAACATGCTTTTTGAGACGCTCTTGGACAGCCAAGTCGTTGCTTCTAACAAACATTCCTGATGGTCATCATTTACTTTCTTGCAACTTCAAACAGCATCTGACGTCAAGTTTCTAGTTCCTTTGCGGTGCACTGTGTCTGATACCTCATTCCTTCATGGGGACCCAAAGATGTCTGCTGTTGCCACACTCTCATGCTTTGTTTGTCGCCATGTCTGTTGGACCCTGTCTTCTCCATGCCCCAACCGTGCACATGTGGTTAGGTGTGTTTCTCCAAAACAAGCCCAGTCTTGGGAGAGTTTGGGTGCAGGTTCCAGGCCCTGTCTTCCTTTCTCATCCTGAACAAGTTGCTTCATCGATCTGGGTTCTGGCCTCCTTGTTTGTAAAATGCACCTGCTCAGTGGTTCTCTAAGTGGAGTCACTGGATCAGCAGCATCAACATCACCTGGGAATTTGTGAGAAATGCAAATCCTCAGCCCCCGACCCCCACCCAGACCCACCGAATCAGAACCTTTGGGAGTGGAACCCAGCAGTCCCTTTTAACAAGCCCTGCAATTGATTCTCAAAATTCACGCCAAATGTTAAGAGCCACTGAACTAGATGTTCTCTAAGGTCCCTTCCTGGGCTACATTCTATGAATCCATTATCCTTTAATCTGATCTGTACGATTAAAGTGCTTTAAAAAAATTATTTAATCATGTCTTAAGGTTCTGCACAGTTCAGGCAGATGAAAAAGCAAATCTTGAAACAACACATTTCTTATATAATTATGTAGTTTCTCCAAACGTTTATTTAAATTCATCAGCCTCCAGCCATAATACTTTTAAAGAAACTTTAATAAAAAAAAAAACACTCGAGATTTATCACAGTGGAGTTGTACATCATTTTAGTGAGTGGTTGAAAACTGCTGAACAGGTGTAATAATGCCTTTGGGATTAAATAATTGTAACAGAATTACATCTTCATAATGAAGGCAAAGGGAGGCAGCACCTCTCACTACTCTACCATGGTTGATTTTAGAAGAGCTATAGGAGTTGGAGAGAGTTTGAACCATTATTAACACCTACTATTTGGGATGCGATATTTGTAAACCATCTACAAAACTAATTATTAAACTCTGGTCATATGCAGATTTCTAAGAGATGTTTTAAAATTGATGTACCATGATATAATTTTCTTAAATTTATATCTACATGATGCTAGAAATTGTTTAACCAATTTAACCAGGTGAAATTACCAGTTAATAACCAGTTGTTTCCATCAGTTCAGTTAAAAAGCCAAATAACGCCCATTTCTTTTTGTTTTGTCTTTTTTTGAGTTGGAGTCTCACTCTGTCACCCAGGCTGGAGTGCAGTGGTGCGATCTCGGCTCACTACAACCTCTCCCTCCCAAGTTCAAATGATTCTCCTGCCACCTCCCGAGTAGCTGGGATTACAGTTGCCATTACCACACCCAACTAATTTTTGTATTTTTGTAGAGCTAGGGTTTCACTGTGTTGGCCAGGCTGGTCTCCAACTTCTGACTGCAAGTGATCCTCCCACCTTGGCCTCCCAAAGAGCTGGGATTACAGGCGTGAGCCGCTGCACCTGGCCAATAACACCCATTTCAAGTCTGCTGTCAACATGACAAAATTAAAATATTTAACTGAATGTTTATGTTACTATAATTATACATTTCTATGTGATTCTATGAGTTCCAGAGGCAATGTAAAACTGAAGAAAATACTTTAAAGCTGTCAAGATTCATCACAGTTGCAAAGCTCAAGAAACAAAACAAAACAAAACAACCTACAGCTCATGAATTCTCAAATTGTCCACTAAAGTAGTTACATTTGGTGTGTTGTTGTTATGAAAATAGGATTCTCATCTAAAAGATTGTAAATATCTCCAAGGTTAACGTAGAAAAATTCACTAACGTAGGTACCTGCTGCATACAATGTGTGCAAGGAGGTGAATTCTTGGTGAAAACACGGGTTTGGATTTCCCATTTTTAGGCCCCTGTGTTCTTTCTTAGTGAATATAAAAACAGACTCTGCCTTTCTAAGCTGTGAATCGGACACCTAAGAGGACAACAAAAAGAAAGATCTCAGGTGTTCTCATAGTTCATTCTTTTTGTCTTTAATACAGGCAGCTCTACCATTTAATTGTATCAATTTCTAAAAGAAATGTAACAAGATTTTAAGTGTGTGTTCTAGTTGATGCTTAAGCTGAAAGGAAATGAAGTACTCACAAATGCTATATAATATAAGCCAAAGGGTTTTCACAGTTAATTGAAACATCTGAGTAAAATGAAGATTACCTGTGTTTTATGTCTGCCACTGATGAGAAAACGAGAGATTGGTATGATGTACTCATTGGTTTGTGAATATAAAGGTGTAGGGAGAGCGTCACAAATCACCTTGATGTCCCTGAGAAGGAGATTTTACCTCTGAAGCCCTGATTAATAAAAAAAGATATTTAGCTCAATAGCTCTTGGTTGCCTATGCATCTGTGTGTTCTGACACATAGCAGCCCCTTCATTTCAGGGCTGGAATAACTCACACTCATGAAATCTGCTCAGGATTCATTGTCTTTAGATTAGTATATGTAAAACATCTCAGTTGGAGGCAGTAAAGAGTCAAAACAAATCACACTACACCTGGTTTGAAGATGTGTTCTCATTTGCAAAGGTTATTTGAATTTGATATAAGAATACCAGATCATTTTTCCCTGAGCACAAAATTTGTTTATGGCCTATCCAGAAAAGAAGTGGCAAAGACAGAGAGTTAGATATATTCATCGCCTGCTTGTGTGCGTGCCTGAGGTCGGCCTGATTTCTGGTGAATTCCAGGGTTTTTTTTTTTTTCCTTATCTGAAGGTGGGGAAGCCTTGGGAGGGAGTGGTCAGGGTGATGAGCAGCAGGAACAAGGCTTGAGTTAAAAGCCCTACTGGACTTCTCACTAGCATATACAGAGCTAAAGAACTGACTAGGAAGAATTCAAAAGAACAAATACGGAGATCGAACTTCAATGTTCCCTGTCTGGCATAACATCCTGCGTTGCCTTCAGTAAGGGAAACCGAAGGGGAAGCTCCTCCAGGTGAAGAGGACCAAACCACCAGCACCACCACCTCCACCGCAGACAATTACACTGCCTGGGCTCAGTGAGTTCTGACTGTTCATGACGGCGTAGCCGGTTGGGAGTGGAGCCCGTTTCCCAGTTCAATAACTTTTCTTCTACACCGCAAAGAATATTTCCCAGAGAGCTTATTTCCATGGGCAGTTAACAAAACAAGTATTACAAAAACGGGGTGCTATGGTCCAATAAGGTAAGGAAGCAGACATCGAAATCCATTCTTTTATTTAGACAATGTTAAGCAGGTTTCTTAGGGGCAGGGTTCCTCGGAGCCCTCGTTTGCCCTTGTTGATTGTGACTTACTGATACAGGGTGCAAGTGTTCCCAGATGTGCTTATGACAGAATCTTTTTCTGTTTTTTGGAGCATGGAGGCTCTTTGGGGTTTAGTGATTCACAAGGCACCCTTTGGACAAACTTGGTCTACATCAAGGTGATCCTGTAGTGACTGCGCATGTGCTTATTGGTCAGGAGAAGACCAATTTGGTTATGGTGTGATGAGGCACTGAAGGGTGAGCCAGGCTCTTAGACCTGCAGGAGCCTCCTCTGCTGAAAGAGCTGGTTGGTCTAGAGGAGTGGTTCTCAATTAGTGAAGAAGGGGGAGGGAGTATTATCACAGCTGCTGGCAGTGGGATCAGAGGTAAGGAGGGGGCAGGTGTGGGAGACAAAGCTTTCTGTACCCTCCCCAGTGGAGAACTACTGACTTAGAGGTCCCTCCCCACGGTACCATTATTGACCTAATAACGTCGTACATGCATATATTATTTGACTCAGCAATTCTTCTTAGAGGAATTTTTCACACTGGCAAACTTACATTTTAAAAATACACATGCACAGTGATATTCACTGAAGCAGTGTTGGTATTATATTAACAAGAGATCAGAAATAGCTAAATATCTACTGAAGAAATATGTGTAGCCATCGCAAAGGATAGAACTACCTCCCTTTGTATGATTAAATGAAAAAAGCAAAGCATGGACACTACAGATTAGGCAACCTTGGAATAAAACTATGTTATACACAACATTAATGTAAGAAATATATTTAAAAGCATATATATGAAGCATATTCAATATATTGAATATTTCTGGGAAAAATACTCAAGAAAAAGCATAAAAGTTGTTATACTGGAGTGTCTTGGGGACAGAGTTGTCAAAGAGACTTACTTTACACTGTGTACCCTTTTGTACTGTGAATGTTTTTTCTATATGCAAGGTAGCTGTTCCCAGTTCCGATTACCCCAAACATGTATACCAATCTTCATCTCAACAGATGGAGTCTCTTTCTCCTCCCTTTGAATCTGGGCTGACTTTGTGACATGCATTGTGGGGAAGTGTCCATCAGGTAAGTCCACCTCTAGCCTTTGGGAGAACTGGCAGCTTCTGCTTCCTCCCCATTAGAAGCCAGCTAACTTCAACCTTCAGGTAAGAAGTTCAGTTGCCCCTAAGAGCACTATGCCGCGAGGAAACCAATTTAGCGACTTAAAAAGGCCACATGGAGAGAGAGAGATGCCCAGTTAGCCCCAAGCTGTTCTAGCCATCCCTGTTGAGGCACCCAGTGGGCAAGAAAAGAAGCTGTCTCAGACATTTCAGCCCCAGAACCACCCAGCTGAGCCTGTCTCAGATTGCAGAACTGTAAAAAAGTAATACATTGTTGCTTTAAACCAGTAAGTTTTGGAGTGGTTTACTAAGCAGCAAGAGATAAAAAATAATTACCTATTCAACATAAATATGTAACAACTTAAAAGTGTTCTATATAATTTCGTATCAAGGTAGGATGAGAGAGCAATTTAATAGGCAGATAAAGGAAGGTAGCCACAGGTGAGTGCAGTGAGGCACCAGGGGGGAGCACTTAGGAGGAAAGAGAGGGAACCTAGTGGAGAGTATAGGCAATTTTGCTGACTCCAAAAATTACCCTAGGTCTTGCTTCTGTCAGAGCACCACATGTCCATCCCATCCTTCTATCTGTCTCTCTTTGTCACACATACACCACTTAATTATTCTTGTAATTGGAGGGAGAGGAGGGAATTTAAAGCAGGTTAATTGCTACCACCATCAACCAGTGTCTGCGACTGTGAATTGAGCATGTGTTCCAAGTTACACCACTGGATGCCCTTTGGTAACTGGTAATACAATATAAAAAGAAATAAGACAAAAGAACCTAAGTAGCATAACCTCAATATTTCAAAATAATAGACAGGAGGAAAGGGAAATTCGTTTGATTTTAATGAAAAGAATGAATTCTAAAAGATTTCAAAGTGCTGCAGTTATTACTTTTAAGTACAGTACATTTTACAAAGCTATAAATGGGTACCTAATAAGTTAAATGAGGTAAGTTAATGAAAGAATTAAGATTCACAAGAGGTCTACGTTATATAATTATGTATCATAAAACAGAAAGTCCTTTAACATGCTGAAATTAATTGGATGACCCAGAAATTGAAGGTACACTGAAGTTTTAGTTTGAAAAAGCAACTAATTTCAGATTAATGCTTTGTACATAGTAGGCATTCAACAAATGCTTGGTGAAGTACAGTGAACCAATTAGCAAAGTCCATTAGCAATAGTCACTCGCTCTGGGCTGAGGATTATATCCAATTGCCAGTGTGTTGCTGATAAGTGCACCCTCCCTCCTTCACTCAAAAGCATATCCAAAGGCGACTGAGAATGAGAGGATAACCTTGAGCATGTTCTCGTTTATTTTTTTAAAAGCAAATCATTAAAAAACATCAGTAATAGAACTATCAATAGTAACAAATTACTTGCTGAATATTGCAGTTAAGAACAACTGATTTAAGAAATTTTCTTCAGAAAATTCCAATTAAAATGTGAATAGGTTAACTGGGAAGAAGTAATAGAGAAAAGAGTAGAAACAGTCAGAATAACAGATCATTTTCCAGGTGCAGCCTGAAGACCTTGCAGTGGTGGTGAGAGGGTGTGTGTAACCTGAGAGCAATGGGCATAAGAAAATACAGAAGTTAAACCAAAAGTCACCTCCTTCTGAGGTTTCTCTGGGACACACTCTAACACCCTGCTCAGGGTTCTGAGCCCAGCTCTGAACAGCAAGTCTGAACATTGGGTTGGAAGGACATTGTTATCCTCAGCTGTAATATTAATTGGAATCTATCCAAAACATTACCTTGGGTAAGATCTGCTTCCTTAGTTCTTTTCATTCAGCAGGGACTCAAGTGAATTTCTAAGACCATAACATATCTTAGTATCAAGATCAATACTGAATTAGCAGACATGGCCAAGGATAACTAGGGGAAAATAATTAACAAAATTAAGGAGGATTTGCACCACTGGGAACCATAAAAGTTATTTTATGGGTCCATGTAAATGTAATAAAATCTCTGTCTGTGCCACAATTTAATTTCACATCAAAAAGGTCCCCACAGATAGTCTGTAAGATTATTTTACTAAAATTGAATAAGTCTATGCCTCCCTACTCTGAGTAAGAAAAAGCTTACTCTGCTTCGAAAGTTATGTTTCACACAGAGAAAGGGATTAAGTCCCATTCAATCTCAAGCACTGTCTAATGGCAGCTACTCAAATGTAGGCAATGTAATTAATTTTTATTAAAAATAGCACTTTATAATTGGCAGAGGCAGAACATTATAAATCAAAAAGATGCTTCTAAGTATAGCATATACTTTTCTCAAACAAAAAATCAAATATTAACAACAATGGAATACAAAGTAGACAATGTCTACAATACAGACAATCTTATTGCAATATATTTTAATAGCTTTATTGAAATATAATTCCCATACTCTACAATTCACCAATTTAAAGTGTATAATTCCAGAGTTTTTAGCATATTCAGAGTTTTACATCCATCAACATGATCAATTTTAGAACATTTTCATTACCAAAAAGAAACCATCTTCATTAGCAGTCACTCTTCATATCTCACCCTTTCCCACCGCTATACTCCCAATCTTAGGCAACCACTAATTTATTTTCTGTCTCTATGGATTTGTTTATTCAGGACATTTCATATAAATAGAATCGGACAATATGTGGTCTTTTGTGACCAGCTTCTTTCACTTAACGTAAGGTTTTTAAGTTTCATCCATGTTGTAGCATGTGTCAGTACTTCATTTTTATTATCAAACAATATTTTATTATATGGATATATGATGGTTCATTTATCCATTCATCAGTTGAGGGAGATTTGGGTTGTTTCCCCTTTTTGGTTATTTTGAATGATGATGCTATGAATATTCATGTACAAATTTTTGTGTGGGCATAAGTTTGCTTTTCGCTTGGGTATATACCTAGAAGTGGATCGCCAGGTTATATGGCAACTTTATGTTTAACATTTTGTGAAACTGCCAGATTCTTTACAAAGTGGCTGTATGATTTTACATTCATCTTTACACTACATATAAGCATTTCAATTTCTCTGCATCCTCACCAATCCTTGTTTTTATCTCATTTTTTTATTATTGCCATCCTAGTGGGTATGAAGTGGTATTTCATGTGGTTTTGATTTGCATTTCCCTGATGACTAATGATTTTGAGCATTTTTTCATGTTTATTGGTTATTTGAATACCTTCCATGGAGAAATGTCTAATTCAGATCCTTTGCCCGTTTTTGAATTTATTTATTTGTCTTTTTATTATTGAGTTATAGGAGTTCTTCATACATCCCAGACACAAGTTTCTGTTACCAGATATATGATTTGCAGGTTGGGCACAGTGGCTCACACCTCTAATACCATTACTTTGAGAGGCCATTACTTGAGGTCAGGAGTTTGAGACCACCTTGGTCAACATAGCAAGAGCCCATCTCTATCATATTTAAAGGAAAAAAGCTATTTGACTTGCAAATATTTTCTCTCCTTTTGTGGGTGGTTTTTCACTTTCTTTTTAAAATTTATTTATTAAGACAAGGTCTCTGCTGGACACCGTGGCTTATGCCTGTAATCCCAGCACTTTGGGAGGCTGAGGCAGGAGAATTGCTTGAACCCAGGAGGTGGAGGTTACAGTGAGCCAAGATCTTTTGCTCTTGCCCAAGATTGCACTCCAGTTTGGGCAACAAGAGTGAAACTCTGTCTCAGAAAACAAAAAAACAAAAAAACACGGTCTCACTTTGTTGCCCAAGCTAGATTTGAACTCCTGGACTCAAGCAATCCTCCCACCTCAGCCTCCGAGTAGCTGGGACCACAGGCAGGTGCCACCGTACATTTTGTGCTTTCTTGGTGGTGTTCTTTGAAGCACAAAAGTTTTTAGTTTCAATGAAGTCCAGTTACCTATGCTTTCTTTTGTCACTTGTACTTTTGATGTCCCATCTGAAAAGGCTTTGCCTAATGCAAGGTCACAAAGGTTTACTTCTAGGTTGTCTTCTAAGAGTTTTACAGTTTTAGTTATTACATTTAGCTCTATGATCCATTTTGAGTTAATTTTGAGTGTGTGGTGGAAGGAAGGGGTGGAAAAAATCATTCTTTTGCATGTGTATATACATAATTATATTTTAATGCTGTTTAATACTCATTCCCGCCCCCGCCGTGTTTTGAGAAATATATATGCTCAATCACAAAAAGGAAAAAGATAGTCTTTGGTTTCCCTCTCAGTATTTTTTCTTGGATCACAAGAAAAAATGTGATAGTTTGAAAAAATGAATACCCTCCCAGCCAATGCCCAAATGCACTGGTTTAAAAACCCTGTAGATACGTATGAGAGGTGACTATTCAATAGTCATTGGAACTGGATGGGGGTTATTAAATCATACCCAAGAAAATGAATCTTGAAAGAAAATGATCATTTTCTTCTATAAAATTCATGATTACAAAAATTGACAATACTCAAATTGAACAACGTCACAATAAAAAAAAGATTTTTCCTATTTCACCTGGGGAGTGCAGATTAGTACAATGCTTTCTACAGAGCAACTTGGCTGCATTTCTTAAGTTTTAAAAATTGTCATGCCCTTTAACCCAATCATCTCTCTGCTTGGTAGTATTCTACAGAAATAAACAATTTGCTCAGATGGATATATCTACAAAGATATTTATCCCAGTATTTTAAGAATTGACTTATTTTCCTCTTTGAAATTTTTTACTTTACATAAAAGTTTGAATATACACCCCCATATATATATTTATTCACTCATAAATTACATGCATTAATATGTATATTATAAAGCACATCTATAATAAATTAAAGGATAAGTTAAAGATGAAATAAATAATTTTAAATAAATATGTTTTATTTATTAATAATACAGAAAACTTTTGCTTTTAATAAAATTATTAAAAATATTTTAGAGAACAATGTAATTGACTGTCGAATTCAATAAGATAGTTGTATTTTCTCTTGATAAAGAGCTTTTTTTAGTCGAAGTGTCAGCTCTGCCATTTTTGGTTATTCACATATGTTTGAGTGACAAATGTTATCTTTAATCTAAGGTGTATTCACAAATAGTTTTAACTATTTGTCTATTTTGAGGGGTTAATTTAGTTAAAACTAAATAATTCACTCATAACTCAACAGGAGCACACAAAAGTGTCAATGCACTGAAAATCATCTAACTGGAAAGTTGACTAAACAGTTCTGCTCTGTACAACTTCCAACTTACATTTTTTCCTGAGGAACCCTCTCCCACATTTTTTTCCTTAGCTATTATCAGCTGAAATAGGCAACTAGTGTGATTGTCATTGTCAACCCATATGTTAAATATCAGCATAAATCTATAAAGATTTTCTAACATTTCCCCGTTTTAACCAGTGCATTTGAGCATTGGCTGGGAGGGTATTTAGTTTTTCAAACTAGACGTGAAAGTGATCCAAGAAAAAATTATGAGAGGGAAACCAAAGACTATCTTTTTTTTTTTTTTTTTTTTCGTGATTGAGCATGTATATTTCTCAAAACACAGGGGAAAAATGAGTATCCCAGGGGATTATTTTATACCCCTTCTAGAAAGAATGCCCCATTTTGGAGATAACGCTCATAAAGCTAAATGTTTGAGAACTTGGATTCTGAAATCAGATCATGTTCTACATCCTGAGTCTCATATTTTTACTGAGCCTCAGTTTTTTCATCTGTAAAATGGGGATAGTAGCATTCATCTGTAAAGTGGGGATAGTAGTATAAATCTCTTTTTAGGATTGTCATGAGGATTAAATAAGACTGTATATACAGACTAGCACATTTAGTGCAGGATTAATATTAGAAAATATTATTCAATTTTTCTACAAGGATCATTTCATATTCAAAAAAAAAAAGCAAAACCCTATAAAAAACAAGATATGACTCTAAAACCCAAAAAGGCAAGAATTGTGCCTTCTCTTGCTCTCTTCTCTACCCCTACCTACCTATCCCAATACCTGGCCCACAGTCGTGTTTAAAATGTATTTGTTGGATGACTGAATAAAGTGATGGCTAAAGATAGAGATGATGCCATTGTCACAGTGAAGAGTCCCTTCACTTTGTGTGCCGGCAAGTATACAAGACAGTGTGGAGGATGGTATTGGGCAAATTCAGAGAATATATTATTTAACTGCAATGATGCTAAATCCCATTGTACAACCCAAGACATGATTAAATGGTTTGCTTTTGCCATACACATGCCTTATAGCATTCCTTTCCCCATAAAAATCCCAAAGCTTACAGACTTTTGTCCAGGGATTCCATGGACGATGGCCCCAAGAATTTTTTTTCTATATATGTAGCTGTGTGAGGATGTGAAGCTCTAATTACTGATTTAATTTAGCATCAAAGCAGAATCATAAATAAAATGTAAATTCATACCTTATAAAACATTTATCCTCATTTTATATTTCCAAGTCAAGTCATATATTCAGTCTCTACATGCACAAGTGTTTTGCACAGAAAAGTTCTGTCCCTTGGCCACAACCCAACCCCAGTCAGACATCTTACAAATCCATCCTATTGATCAAAGGGAAATTCTCTGTGTGGCTCCTTGCATGAATAATTCTCGAGACTAGAATAAAAGCTTGGCCTGCATGTCCTGCTGTTGAGAGGCTCTGAGTTTCCTTTTCATCTATGAAGGACAGAATATTCAATCAAGTCATGCCTTCTTTAAAAGTGAACCTATAGTATTTTATTCCGAATTATCCAAATCTGTATTTTTCAGAACATGGGGTTGTCAGTCAGTCAATTATAATATCTGGTGCTTATTTGAGGCTTCCAGAACAATTTCAGTGGAAATAAAAGCTGCAATTTTAATTCAAAAATAAAGCCAATTCCCTGTCATTTATTTTGGATTAAGTATTGTAGAATTGAAAGTAATTCCTTTAGGAATCATTGTACCCCGTAGCGTTCCAGTTGGTATCGCCGCATATCCTAAAAGCCAGCTCTCCATTCAGCATAACTTTCCTCACTATTTCCACCCCAAAGAGCTGCTACTGACCTGGATGGGGTACAAATCTTATCAACACTGAAGAAAGACCATGTGACCTAGAGAGAGCCCTCAGGTACAGGAAGGCTCCCACCAACTTCTGTTCACCTTATTTCTTGGCAGTGTGCAGTCCCCAGCCTCCTGAAGTTCTGTGGAATGAAGTGGTGAGAGGGAATACCCCCAGGGACAGGAGAGCAAACAGAGGCTCAGACAGGCATCTCTTTACTCCTCCCTGCTTTTATATGCATTTATGGAATTCACCTGAGTGACAGTGGTCCTAGCTCTTTAGGAGAACCTAGGTTTTCTTTGCTTTCCTACAAGATCCTCTTTTTTGAGACAGAGTCTTACCATGTTGCCCAGGCTGAAGTGCAATGGCATGATCTTGGCTCACTGCAACCTCTGCCTACTGGATTCAAGCAATTCTCTGCCTCAGCCTCCTGAATAGCTGGAATTACAGGCACCTGCCACCAGGTCTGGCTAATTTTTTTTTTTTTTTTTTCCAGTAGAGACGAGTTTTCGCCATGTTGGCCAGGCTGGTCTTGAACTCCTGACTTTGTGATCTGCCCACCTCAGCCTCCCAAAGTGCTGTGATAACAGGTGTGAGCCACCGCACCTGCCCCTACACTCCGTTTTTTTTTTTTTTTCCTACATAACACTCTGCCTTCTTCATTAGTTCCAGCTTGGATATTTAAACTCATATATTATGCTCTAATTTGGTCCAGTGGAAGAAAGAAGGTTGAAAGGAGAATCAGAAGTAGGATTCTAGTTACATCTTTGTTACAAATTACATAGTTGTGACCCTGAGCATGCCAACTTAACTTCCTTGTGGCTCAGTTTCTTCCCTAAGATTCAGTTTCAAATATGGGTAAAGAAATTTGCTTTAACTCATGTTGTTTTGATAATGAGTTGAGATTACATATATGAAAATTCTATAGAAAGTGTCTTCAAGCAGAAAAAAAGGTTTAAAAACCTATCTCTCCATGTATATATAAAGTGGCTTAAAAGATTATATAAAACAAAGCAAAATTAACTGAACTAGAAATACATAAAAACACACGAGGCATCATTTTTATTGTTCTATTAGACATTATCGGAGGGAGGGAAGCTTGTTATTCAGGCTGTCAGGAAAAAATGCATAAGATCCAGCTATTAGCATTGATTTGAGGTGTAGGCCTAAGAAAACTGTCAAGTTTTCAACCAATAAGCAAAGGACCAATCTTGATAATGAGATTTCTTGCTTGACCTGACTCATGGTAACTTTAGTCTTGGGGTCAGGATATCTGGGCTTGAGGACAGCTCTGCCACTTATTGTAAGTGGTGTGACCCTCAGCAAGCCATACCTGCCTTGGCTTGCACTTCCTTTCCTGGGAAGTTGGGGAAATAATAGCCATCTGGATAACCTTACTAGCTTATTTTGAAAATCAAAATGGTCTGGTGTAAGCACCCTATTGCATGTACTGTAAAGGATCTGCTCCATGAGGCATGGGTGAGCGGTGCAGATTTAATTGGAAAAGCCTTTTTTGTTGCTGTTGTTGAGATAGAGTCTTGCTCTGTTACCCAGGCTGGAGTGCAGTGGCGTGACTTTGGCTCACTGCAACCTCTGCCTTCCGGGTTCAATCAATTCTCCTGCCTTAGCCTCCCAAGTAGCTGGGATAACAGGCACCTGCCACTAAGCCCTGTTATTTTTGTTGTTGTTGTTGTTGTATTTTTAGTAGAAATGGGGTTTTAACATGTTGGCCATGCTTGTCTCAAACTCTTGACCTCAGGTGATCCACCCACCTGGGTCTCTCAAAGTGCTCGGATTACAGACATGAGCCACCATGACCAGTCCAACAAGGCTTTTAAAAAGGCAGATGGGCTGGGTGCGGTGGCTCACACCTGTAATCCCAGCACCTTGGGAAGCCGAGGCGGGCAGATCACAAGGTCAAGAGATTGAGACCATCCTGGCCAAAATGGTGAAACCTGGTCTTTACTAAAAACACCAAAATTAGCTGGGCATGGTGGCAGGTGCCTGTAGTCCCAGCTACTCGGGAGGCTGTGGCAGGAGAATTGCTTGAACCTGTGAGGCGGAGGTTGCAGTGAACTGAGATCGTGCCACTGCCCTCCAGCCTGGTGATAGAGTGAGACTCTGTCTCAAAAAAAGAAGGCAGATGAAGAGTGTGATATTTTTACTCAAAACACTCCCATAAGACACATTTCTCCTCAAAATCCTCAAAAACCTATTTTGTTTTGTTTTGTTTTTTTACTGCCAACGCCCCTTTGACCTGCACTCTGCTAGCTTCTCTGAGCTTTGGTCTCTAAACCTGCACATCCAATGATAAGGTTTGTTTGACTGTGTTCTCAGTCAGTCTCAGGTCAAATGGTAGTCCCCAGTGTTGGAGGTGGGGCCTGGTGGGGGGTGGTCGGATCACGGGGGTGGATTTCTCATGAATGGTTTAGCAGCATTCCCTTGACACTGTTCTCAAGATAGTGAGATCTCACAAGATCTGATTGTTTAAAAGTATGCAGCACCTCCCCCTGTCACTCTCTCTTGTTCCTGCTTCCTCTATGTTAGACATTTCACTCTCACTTTGACTTCTGCTGTGACTGGAAGCTTCCCAAGGCTTCCCCTGAAGCAGAAGACACATGGTTCCTGTACAGCCTGCAGAACCGTGAGCCAATTAAACTTCTCTTCTTTTTCTTTTTTTTTTTTTGAGATGGAGTCTCACTCTGTTGCCCAGGCTGTAGTGCAGTGGTGTGATCTCGGCTCACTCTGCCTCCCAGGTTCAAGCAATTCTCCTGCCGCAGCCTTCCTAGTAGCTGGGATTACAGGCACCTGCCACAATGCCCGGCTAAGTTTTGTATTTTTAGTAGAGACAAGGTTTCACCATGTTGGCCAGACTGGTCTCAAACTCCTCACTTCAGGTGATCCACCCACCTTGGCCTCCCAAAGTGCCGGGATTACAGGTGTGAGCCACTGTGCCCGGCCTGATCAATCATTTATTTGCCATTCTTTTGAAGGTTTACCATGTTTGAATATATCTCTACAAGACATAATGTTTAGTTTTGTCTGCTTTTGAAGTTAATGTAAATGCACGCATGCTGTCTGTGGTTGTGTATAATTTACTTCTTTTGCTCTTCATTGTCTTTGAGATTCTTCATGTTGACATGTGTAGTTTCACTTCATTCATTTCTACAGCTATATGATATTTATGTATTCTACCTTGATGAATATTTGGTTATCTTTTTTTGCTACTATGAACAATGCTTCTAAAGCATATTTATTCATATTTACTGCTACACATGTGCAAAAATTTCTCTTAGGTGTAATCATAGAAGTAGAACTGCTAGATTTGCATATGTTTAATTTTTCTAGATAATACAAACATAAACTGTTTTCCAAAGTGATTTTGCTAATTTACAGTTCAGTCTATGAGAGTTTCATTTGTACCACATCCTCATCAGTAAGTGAAATTGTCAGACATTTTCATTTTTGCTAACGTAGGGTACAGAATGGTATCTTATTGTGATTCTAATAACAGTTTTATTGAGATACAATTCACATTTCATTGAATAAAATTGAAGGGATAAATCCTCATATAGCAATAACAACTTTGAATGTAAATGGATTAAACTTTCTGCTTAAAAGATATAGACTGGCTGAATGGACTTTAAAAAAATGACCCAACTATATGCTGCCTACAAGAAATTCATCTCACCTATAAAGATACACACAGACTGAGAGTAAAGGGATGGAAAAAGATATTGCATGCAAATGAAAACCAAAAGCAAGCAGGAGTAGCTATACTTAAATCAGATAAAACAGTTAAAAAAAAAAAAAGGATAAAGAAGGTTAGTATATAATGAGAAAGAAATCAATTAGCAAGAGAATATAACAATTCTAAACACATATGTACCCAATCCCAGAGCATCCAGATACATAAAGCAAATATTATAGATTTTAAAGGGAGAGATAGACTCCAATCAATACACTAATAGTTGGGGACTTTGAAACCCACTCTCAACATTAAACAGAATCTAGGCAGAAAATTAACAAACATCAAGTTTAAACTGCACTTTAGACTAAATAGACCTAACAGACATTAGCAGAACATGTCACCCAATAGTTATAGAATAAACATTCTTCTCACTGGCATGTGGAATATTTTCCAGGACAGCCCATGCTTGTAATCCTAGCTACTCAAGGGGCTGAGGCAGGAGAATCGCTTTAACCCAGGAGGCGGAGGTTGCAGTGAGCCAACATCATACCATTGCACTCCAGCCTGGGCAATGGAGTAAGACTCTGTCTCAAAAATAAAAATTAAAAATAAATAAATAAATCTCAACAAAGTTAAAAATATCAAAATTGTATCAAGTATTTTTTCAGATATCAATAAAATAAAAATAGAAATCAGTAACAAGAGAAACTTTGGAAACTACAAATACATGGAAATTAACATGTTTCTGAAAGACCATTGAGTTAACAAAGAAATTAAGGAGGAAATTAAAAATTTTCTTGAAAGGAGAGACAGCAAAAGCAGTGCTAAGAGGGAAGCAAAAAGCACCCACATCAAGAAAGTAAGAAGATTTCAAATAAACAGTCTGATGACCCACGTCAAACTAGGTGTAAAAGGAGAATACCACTACATAATAAAGGCCATGTATGACAAAACTACAAGTAACATCATACCGAATAAGGAAAAGCTGAAAACCTTTCCTCTAAGAATGGAACAACACAAGGATGCCCACTTGATCACTCCTATTCAAAATAGTACTGAAAGCCCTAGCTAGAGCAATCAGGCAAAAGAAAGAAATGAAAAGGCATACCAATTGGAAAAGAGGAAGTCAAATTATCCCTTCTTGCTGATGATATAATCTTATATCTAGAAAAGCCTGGACATCACCAAAAAACTCATAGATCTGATAAATAAATTCCATAAAGTTGCAGGATACAAGGTCAATATACAAAAGTCAGTAGCTTTTCTATGCCAATAATGCACTAGCTGAGAAAGAAATCAAGAAGGCATTCCCAGCTGGGCACAGTGGCTCATGCCAGCACTTGGGGACAGCCGAGGCAGGAGCATTGCTTGAGGTCAGGAGTCTGAGACCAGCCTGGCCAACATAGTGAAACCCCATCTCTACTAAAAATACAAAAATTAGCTGGGTGTGGTGGCACATGCCTATAATCCCAGCTACCTGGGAGGCAGAGGCAGGGGAACAGCTTGAACCCAGGAGGCAAAAGTTGCAGTGAGCCGAGACTGCACCACTGCACTCCAGCCTGGGCAACAGAGTGAGACACTTTATCTCAAAAAAACAAAACAAAACAAAAACATGGCAATCTCATTTACAAGAGCTACCAAAATAATTTACCTAGAAATAAATTGAACAAAGGAAGTAACAGATCTCCACCAGGAAAACTAAAAAATATTTAGGAAAATAATTGAAGATGACAGAAACAAATGGAAAGGCATCCATGCTCATGGATAAGAAGAATTAATATCAATAAAATGACCATGCTGCCCAAAGTGATCTACAGATTCAATACAGTCTCTATCAAAATGCCAATGTCATTTTTCACAAAATTAAAAAAATAATTTAAATTTATACAAGACCAAAAAAAGAAAAGAAAAGAAAAGCCTAACTAGCCAAAGCAATCCTGAAGAAGAAAGAACAAAGCTGAAGGAATCACACTACCTGACTTCAAAATATATTACAAGCTTGTAAGAACCAAAACAGCATGGTATTGATATAAAAGCATACATACAGACCAATGAAACAGATAGAGAACCCAGAAATAAGTTCACATATTTACAACTAACTGATTTTTATAAAGGTGCCAATAACATATACTGGGGAAAGGACACCCTCTTTAGTAAATGGTGCTGGGAAGATTGGATATCCACATGCAGAAGAGTGAAAGTGTACCTCTGTCTCTCACCATATTAAAAAAAATGAACTCAAGATGGATTAAAGACTCAAATGTAAGAGTCAAAACTGTAAAACTACTAGAAAACATAAAGGAAACACTTCAGGACATTGGTCTAGGCAAATATTTTATGGCTAAGACCTCAAAAACACAGACAACTAAAACAACCTTGGACAAATGTGACTATATTAAATTAAAAAGCTTCTGCACAGCAACAGCAACAATCAACAGAGTGAAGAGATAACCTGTTGAATGGGAGAAAATATTTGCAAACTATTCATACAACCAGGGACTAATATCCAGAATATATAAGGAGCTCAAACAACTCAACAGTAAAAACAAAACAAAACAAAAAGCCCCCTAAATGAATAATCTCATTAAAAAGTGGGCAGTCTGGGTGTGGTGGCTCATGCCTATAATTCCAGCACTTTGGGAGGCTGAGGAGGGAGAATCACTTAAATCCAGGAGTTGGAGACAAGCCTGGGTGACACGGTGAAACCCATCTCTACTAAAAAATGCAAAAATGAGTAGGGCACAGTGGTGTGTTCCTGTAGTCCCAGCTACTTGGGGGCTGCAGCAGGAAAATTGTTTGAGCCTGAGAGGTAGAGTTTGCAGTGAGCAGAGATTGTGCCACTGCACTCCAGCCTGGGTGACACAGCAAGATCCTGTTTAAAGAAAAAAAACTTTAGACAAAGGACATTAATTGTCAAAAAATAACAGATACTGGTAAGGATGCAGAGAAAAGGGTTGGTGGGAATGTAAATTAGTATAACCACCATGGAAAACAGTATGAAGATTTCTCAAAAGACTAAAATAGAACTGCCATATGATCCAGCAACCCCACTACTGGCTATTTACCTAAAGGAAAAAATACCAGTATATCAAAGGGATGCCTGCATTTGCATGTTTATCATAGCACTATTCACAATAGTGATGATATGGAATCAATCTAAGTATTCATCAATGGACAAGTGGATAAAGAAAATGTGGTAATTATACATAATGGAATACCATTTGTCCATGAAAATGAAATCATGTCATTTTCAGCAACATGAATGGAAGTGGAGGTCATTATGTTAAGTAAAATAAGCCAGGCACAAAAAGACAAATGCCGTATGTTCTCACTAATATGTGAGAGCTAAAAAAGTTGATGTCATGGACGTAGAAAGTAGAATGATAAATACCAGAGTCTGAGAAGGGTGTGTAGGTAGGAGAAGAGGGTGAAAAGAAATTGGTTAATGGGTACAATTATACAGTTAGATAGAAGAAATAAGTTCTTTGTTTAATAGCAGAGTATGGTCACCATAGTTAGCAATAATGTATTGTATATTTCAAAGTTGCTGGAAGAGAGGACTTGAAATGTTCCAAAAACATATGAATAATTAATTCTCAAGGTAATGGATATCCCACATACTCTAACTTAATCATTACACAGTCTGTGTATATAATAAATACTCACATGTACTTCATGAATATGTAAACTATGATTACCAATTTAAAAAATGAGAATGATCTCTATGTACTGATATGAAAAAATTTCTGACTTATACGAAGAAAAAAATTAAACACATTCAACTTACACATGTCTAAAATTAATGAATATGTCACACTAATTTTTAAAACTATTTTATTTTTATTTTGATTATTAAATATTTTAAATGTATCAAATATAAAAAATAATATGAGACATGCATGTACCAATTTATTACTAATATTTATTTTCTTACTGAAAAATACAAGTTCTTAGAACAGGTTAACTCTGTTTATTTCCTTTATGACTTCTACACAGTTGTTGTCACTTTTTTTTTTGAGGCAGGGTCTGGCTCTGTTGCCCAGGCTGGAGTACAGTGGCACAATCATAGTTCATTGCAGCCTTGAACCTTGGCTCAAGCAGTCCTCCCACCTCAGCTTCCCAAATAGCTAGGACTAGAGGGATGTGTCACTACACTTGGCCAATTTAAAAAAAAAATTTTATTTAGTAGAAACAAGGTCTTGCTATGTTGCCTGGGCTGGTCTTAAACTCCTGGCCTAAGCAATCCTCCCCACTTGGCCTCCCAAAAGTGCTGGGATTACAGGCATCAGCCACCTCACCTGGCCTTTTTGTATTTTAATTTCAAAGTATTGTTGTGTATACAATTTTAAATTTTAAACAATTTAAAATAATTGCATATAGTCATGAGGAGGATACATGGAATTAATGTGCTCTGAAGGAATAAATTTAATGCTTGATAGCACAGTAGGATGACTATACTTAACAAAAATGTATCGTACTAAGGTGATAGATACCCTGCATATCCTGACTTTATCACTGCATATTAATGCATGTAACGAAATTTCTCATGTACCTCATAAATTTGCACAAAAAAGTTAAATGAGTCTGAATTTTTGTATTTTTCAGTAGGAAAGTGAATACATTACTTCCAATGACCGACGTGTTGTTTTATAGTCTATTGTTTTGATTTACCCGATTTACCCACATAATTGCCATTTTGAAATTTCTCATTTGTTTTCATTTCACACCTTCTGTCTGAGGTTATATTCCTCTGGTAAAACTAAACACATATAAGGGTGTGTGTGTATATTGAAATATTAATGTGCCAAGAAAATAAATCACTGTCAACATACAATTCTATACCCAGTGAAAATATCTTTCTAGAAGAACAAAATAAGATATTTTCAGATAAAAACACTGAGGCAGTTTGACAGCAGCAGACCCTTGCTAAAGTAAATGCATATGAATATGGTTTGACACACTGAGGAATTATTCCACTGGCTTCTTGCTTCTGCTATTAACTTAGGAAACATAAAGCTTAATCTGTTGCTCCTGTCAAAGTAAGCTACCTTTTATCCATGGCTGCTTTTAAGATTTTGTTTCTTTGTATTTGATCTTCTGGGTTTCTGTTTCACATAGTGTTTAACCTGGATATTCTTTACATCCTTGGCAGCTCTTTGATGCTTTTGAATATGTCATCAGCAGGTTAATTTGTTTTCAGTGGGAGTATCCATCTGGGAACTTAGCCTGCCATTATACCAGAAATAAAACATCACAATTAAAAACCATCTTACTACCCAACAAGAGCTAATTGTTGAATTAAATGATAACTACTTTCAATGGAATGATATACAGCCATTTAATTGATTATTTTTAAAAAAGAGATGTTATATTTTTAGAGCAGTTGTAGCTTCACAGCAAAATTGAGAGGAAGGTACAGAGATTTTTCAGATAACCCCTCTCACCACACAGGCATAGCCTCCCCAATTATCAACATCTTCCCTCACCGTACTCCACCACCCCATGGTATATTTGTTGCAATTGATAAACCTACATTGACACATTATAATCACTAAAGGTCCATAACTAACATTAGGGTTCACTCTTGGTTTTGTACCTTCTATGAGTTTGGACAAGTGTATAATGAGATGTATGCATCATTACAGTAACATGCTGAATATTTTCACTGCTCTAGAATATACTCTACACTCCACTTATTCATCCCTCTCCATCACACAATTCTTGGTAACCACTGATTTTTTTTTTTTTTTTTTTTGAGACGGAGTCTCGCTCTGTCACCCAGGCTAGAGTGCGATGGTGCGGTCTCCGCTCACTGCAACCTCTGCCTCCTGGGTCCAAGTGATTCTCCTGCCTCAGCCTCCCAAGTAGCTGGGATTACAGGTACCTGCCACCACATGGGGCTAATTTTTGTATTTTTAGTAGAGATGGAGTTTCACCATGTTGGCCAGGCTGGTCTTGAACACCTGACCTCGTGATCTGCCCGCCTCAGCCTCCCAAAGTGTTGAGATTACAGGTGTGAGCCACTGTGCCCGGCCCAGATGTGTCTTTTATAAATATTTCCTTCCAGTCTGTGGCTTATCTAATTATTCTCTTGACACTGTTTTTCCAGAGTAAAAGTTTTTAATGAATTACAGTTTATCAACTATTACTTTAATAAATCATACCTTTGATGTTGTAGCTAAAACGTCAATACCATACCCAAGGTCATCTGGGTTTTCTATATCCTGCGAGTTTTATAGTTTTGTATTTTTCTTTTTCTTTTTTTTTTTTTTTTTGACATGGAGTCTCACTCTGTTGCCCAGGCCGGAGTTCAGTGGTGAGATCTTGGCTTGTTGTGACCTCTGCCTCCCAGGTTCAGGCAATCCTCCTGCCTCAGTCTCCTGAGTATCTGGGATTATAGGAATGTGCCACCATGCCTGGCTAATTTTTGTATTTTTAGTAGAGACAGGGTTTTTGCCTGGTCTCGAACTCCCAACCTCAGGTGATCCACCCGCTTTGGCCTCCCAAAGTGCTGGAATTACAGGCACGAGCCACGATACCCGGCCAGTTTTGCATGTTTCTGGCTTCTAGGAGTTTCACACTTTGTTCTATGATTTTTAAGTTGATTTTTATGTTAACTCAGAACACACAAGAGTGCAAGTTCTGTGTCTAGATTAATTTTTTTACATTTGGATGTCCAGTTGTTCCAGCTCCATTTGTTGCAAAGACTTTTTGTTGCATTGTACTGCCTTTTCTCCTTTGTCAAAGATGTGTTGACTGTATTTAGGTAGATTTGTTTCTGAGCAATTTCTGTTCCATTGGTCTATTTGTCTATCCTTTTGCCAATACTACACGTCTTGATTACAGTAGCTTTATAGTAAGTCTTGAGGTTGGGTAGTGTCAGTCTTCTAACTTTGTTTTTCTTCAACATTTATTGGCAGTTCTGGTTCCTTTGCTTCTCCATATGCATTCTCTTCACAATCAGTTGGTCAATACCTACAAAATAAATTGCTGAGATTTTGCTTGGGATGGCATTGAATCTATGGATCAAGTTGGGGAGAACTTATATCTTGACAATATTTGGCCTTACTAATTAGTTCTTCTTTGATTTCTTTCATCAGAGTTCCATAGTCTTCCTTATATAAATTTTGTACTTATTTTGTTAGGTTTATACCTAAGTATTTCATTTTTAAGGGGTGCTAATATAAGTGATATTGTGTTTTCAGTTTCAAATTCCACTTGTTTCTTACTAGCATGTAGGAAAACAATTGACCTTTGCATATTAACCTTGCATACTGCAATCTCTAGAATCATTTATTACTTCCAAGAGGCTTTTTTTTTTTTTGGTCAATTCTTTTGGATTTTCTACATAGACAATCACATCATTTACAAGCAAATACAATTGTATTTCTTCCTTTCCAAACTGTATACCTTTTCTTTTCTTGTCTGGTCTCATTGCATTAGCTAGGACTTCTAGTAGGATGTTGAAAAGCAGTGGTGAGAGGGGACATCCTTGCCCTTTTCCTGATCATAGTAGGAAAGCATCTGGTTTCTCACTATCAAGTATGATGTTAGCTGTAGGTTTTTTTTGTTTTGTTTTGTTTTGTTTTTGCAATATTTCAGATAGATTTTTTTTTTCTTTTTTGATAGGAAGAAAGAAAAAAAACGAAGAAGAGGAAGAAAAAGGAAGAGAAAGAGAGAGAGAGAATGGGAGTATTACTTTCTTGCCCAGGCTAGAATGCAGTTTAGTAATGGGTATTAAAAACCTCTTTTATACCAATAATTATACTTGATGTAGACAGGAAGGAATAAGGGAAGAAAATAACAAACAAGCAGCCAACCAATATTTCATTTAAACCTATGAAATGCTATGCAATTACTGAGGAGTGATTTACTTCCAATTATGTAGTCACTTTTGGAATAGGTGTGAGGTGGTAATGTATGTTTTGTGTATTTGAAGTAGAGAGTTCTGTAAATGTTTATTAAGTTTACTTGTTCCGGGTATGAGTTCAAGTCCTGAATGTCCTTGTTAATTTTCTGTCTCGTTGATCTATAAAATCATTAGCTCTTCTTGTTACATTGGTCCTTTTGCCATTATGTAATGTCCTTCTTTGCCTCTTTTGCTCTTTGTTGCTTTAAAGTCTACTTTATCAGAGGCGAGAATTGCATCTCCTGCTTTTTGTTTATTTGTTTATTTTTACTCTCTGATTGGTTGATAAATCTTCCTCCTTCTCTTTGTTTTGAGTCTTTGTGTATCGTTGCATGTGAGATGGGTCTGGACGCAGCATACCGATGGGTTTTGACTTTTTATCCAATTAGAATATATATATAGGTTTAATACTGGCATTTGATGCTAGCTGGCTGTTTTGCCCATTAGTTAGTATAAATTTTTCATTGTGTTAATGCTCTTTGCTTATTGATATATTTTTGGAAAGGCTGATATTGGTTGTTTCTTTATATGTATAGTGCTTCTTTCAGAAGCTCTTGTAAAGCAGGCCTGGTGGTGGTGAACTCTCTAAGTACTTGTTTGTTCGCAAAGGATTTAATTTTTCCTTCGATTATAAAGCTTAGTTTGGCTGGATAGGAAATTCTGGGTTGAAAGTTCTTTTCTTTAAGGATGTTAAATATTGGTCCCCACTCTTTTCTTGGCTTGTAGTGTTTCTGCTGAGAGATCTGCTGTAAGTCTGATAGGTTTCCCTTTGTGGGTAACCTGACCTTTCTCTCTGGCTGTCCTTAGTTTTTTCTCCTTCATTTCAACCCTAATAAATCTGGCAATTATGTGCCTTGGGGTTGGTCTTCTTGAAGAATATCTTTGTGGTGTTCTCTGTATTACCTGGAGTTGAATATTACCCTGCCTTGCCAGGTTGGGAAAGTTTTCCTGAATGATATCCTGAAGAGTATTTTCCAACTTGGATTCATTCTCTTCGTCACATTCAGGTACACCTATCAAACGTAAATTAGGTCTTTTCACATAGTCCCATATTTCCTGGAGACTTTGCTCATTCCTTTTCATCCTTTTTTCTCCATTCTTGTCTTCTCGTTTCATTTCACTGAGCTGGTCCTCGACTTCTGATATCCCTTCTTCTGCTTGATCAATTCGACTGTTTAAACTTGTGCATGCTTTGCGAAGTTCTCGTGTTGTGTTTTTCAGCTCCATCAATTCACTTATATTCTTCTCTAAATTGTCCATTCTCGTTAACATTTCGTCAAACATTTTTTCAAGGTTCTTAGTTTCTTTGCATTGGGTTAGAACAAGTTCTTTTAATTCACAGAAGTTTCTTATCACCCACGTTTTGAAACCTGCTTCTGTTATTGGAACACACTTGTAATCTATTAAGCCTGGTTCTGTTACTGATGAGGAATTGCGATCCCCTGTGGAGGGAGAGGCATTCTGATTTTGAGTATTCTCTGCCTTTTTACGCTGGTTTCTTCCCTTCATTATATATTTATCCATCTGTCGTCTTTGTAATTACCGACTTTCTAACTAGGTCTCTGAGCTGACGTCCAACTTGTTGATTCCCAGCACCGAAATCTGAGCAATCCACTGCGCCGGCCAAAATAGCGGTGTTAAGATTGATGGTGCTTTTCTGCCCAGGAAGCTCTGGACTCTGCACCAAGAACTGGTGCGCTAAGGCGCCAGCAAAACTGCCATGCCGGCCATAAGAGTTGCCTTGGCGACCTGTGGGGCTCCTCTGCTGGGAATCTCCTAGTCCGTGAGCAACAAATATTCGTCTGAAAGTGTGTGTCCTCTCGTTCTCTGCGCTTTCACTGGGAATTACGAGCCCGAGCTGCTAGTGACCAGCCATCTTGGATCTCTCTCCAGCTGTAGGTTTTTTTGTGTGTCTGTTCTTTACCAAGTCCAGGAGGTCTACCTCTACTCCTAGTTTACTGAGAGTTTTTATGATGAAGGGTGTCAGATTTTTGTCAAATGCTTTTTCTGCATCTATTGACATGATTTTTCTGATGTGATAGATTACATTAGTTGGTTTTTAAATGTTGAAGCAGCCTTCTATAACTAGGATAAATCTCACTTGGTTGTGGTACATAATTCTTTTTATACATTGTTGGATGCAGTTTGCTAATATTTTGTTGAGGATTTTTGCATCTATGTTTATGAGAGATATTGGTCTGAGTTTTTTCTTCTTTTAATGTCCTTCCTTGTCTGATTTTGGTATTAGGATTGCGCTGGATCCATAGAAAGCTTTAGAGAGTAGTTCCTGAGCTTCTAGTCTCTTAAAGATATTGTAGAGAATTAGTATAAAATCTTCCTTAAATGTTCGATAGAATCCACCAGTAAACCCATGAGAGCTTTGTGCTTTCTGTTTTGAAAGGTTATTTATTATACATTCAATTTTGAAAATAAATATAGGCCTATTTTAATTGTGTGTTTTTTCTTGAGTGAGTTTTGGCAGATGATGTTTCTTAAGGATTTGGTCCATTTCATCTAGGTTATCAAGTTTGTGGGCATGAAGTTGCTCACAGTATTCCTTGATTATCCTTTTAATGTCCATGGAATCTGTAGTGATGTCCCCTTAACCTATCTTTCTAAAGAAAAAAAATCTATCAGAAGAGCAGAATGTTTTAATCATATAATCAAAGTAGGAGTTAAAAATAAGGATTGAACTTGAATGTTTTGGGAGCTTTCTGTGTGTTAGGCACTGTTCCTGAGTATGTATATGGACTACTGCTTTTAATTCTCATTAAGCCCCATCAAATAGAGATTGTTGTCCCCAATCTAAACAAGAGAAAACAGAAAGATGCAATAACTTGTCCAGGACCGTATGTCAAGGACACTTAAAACTATAACTAACCACATAGTAACTACCTGAAAAGATATGCTGACAGAAGGCTGGTCTCTGCCAGGAGCCAGAAAAAAGAGGAGAGAAAGAGTAAGTCTTGGGGGGACTCTGCTGGCTCTGTACACATGGTGAGGATGCTTACTAGCTGATGTGAACCTCTGGTCAGTTTGCCTAGTACATCTCTGTAATGGAGTCAGATGTCAGACAATGGTGCTATGAAGCTCAGACAACCAGCTATCCCACTTTCACTTCATGACCATCAGCCACATTCTGACTGTCATGTTTTCCTACAGATGAAGGAATGTATATACCAGTTTAAACATCTATGTAGGCCGGGCGCGGTGGCTCAAGCCTGTAATCCCAGCACTTTGGGAGGCTGAGGTGGGTGGATCACAAGGTCAAGAGATCGAGACCATCCTGGTCAACATGGTGAAACCCCGTCTCTACTAATACAAAAAATTAGCTGGGCATGGTGGTGCGTGCCTGTAATCCCAGCTACTCAGGAGGCTGAAGCAGGAGAATTGCCTGAACCCAGGAGGCGGAGGTTGCGGTGAGCTGAGATCACGCCATTGCACTCCAGCCTGGGTAACAAGAGCGAAACTCCGTCTCAAAAAAAAAAAAAAAAAAAAACCATCTATGTAGTAGTATTTCTCACTATAAATGAACACTTTGGCCTTTGAGATTGTTCATTGATCCCATGTAAGTTGGATCATGTGAGTCCATTGAGTTTCTGGGTCTGTAGAGTTGAGGACCAAATCCTGGACTGATGGGGCTCTTTCAAGGTAATTCCCTAGGAGCCCTACACGAGCAGCCAACCAGCCTTTCTATCAGCTATCTTCATCTTGCTGATTTTTAAGGCAATGATAATAGGCTGTTGGGACATTCTGTCCGTTATTAAGTTTTCATCTCTCGTATCCACTTACCTTTCAATACTCTGCATTGTGATGGTAGCTTTAGAATTCTAAAAAACACATTTCTACTTTGCCAAGAGCCTGCAATGCTAGAGAAACAAAAACAGACTGCTTCCTGTGGGCTTTCTGAATGTTTCCTGTTCCTGTGGGCATCATACTAACATCACTTCTTTATTCCAGCAGCTTAAGGTTCTTCCTGTGGCAGCAGCCTAACTCTGTTTGGAGTTTTTCCTTATATTGCAGGACCAGACTCACTGTACCCTCTCAGAGGAACCAGCATAAGCTGCCCAATGTCCTGACTTCAGAGTTCTGCTTCTTCCACTGACTTCCTAAATGCTAATAATTTCAACTTCTTTCCTTTGTTTCTCAATTCTAGGAGTAGTGAATGCTTCCTGCAGTTGCTACCTCTGTGACATCTTCTTTTTTTTTTGGCCCTTTCATTTACTTTGTTAACAACTTTATACCTAGATAATGATTATATTCTCTCTGTTCAAATAACTGATGTGGTTTCTGTCTTTAATGATACCGATGTATATATGAGCTGCAATTTTTCTGCTTTCTTTTATTCAAATTGGCAAAAAGATATTTACTCATGTCTAAGGATCTGTTTATGATTCACAAAAACAGAAACAATATGAATGCACATCAAACAATTTGTCAAAATTTAAGAAAACTGAAAGAAATAAATGAACAATAGAGCAGCACATATTGTAGATATTTGAGGATTTTTTTCCCATTCTCCATAACTGAGCAGTTTGCGCAAAGTGCTCCTATATCTTTTGCTCAGTTCTGGAAGCCAATAAATCCCAAAATAACACCATTACAGTAAAACAAGCTGCATAGCCCAAAGATGGATTTACTGGAATGATGTCAAATGATTGTTTCCATGGTATTGATTGCTTACTTTAGAACTTTCCCAGAGTCGAGATGTCGAAAGGTTATTATTTTGGCTTGAGGAGAGGCTTGAAAGGATATTCAAGGGGAAAAGAGCATGGCCTGACAGTTGCTTGCTTCTGGGAGGATTCTAGGGCTGCTTTCAGGACAAAGGAGGGGCAACTTGAGGATATATTTTGAACAGCTGGAAGCCAAAGGTGTCTCTAAGAGAAGTAACAATTTAGCTGCTATGTCAAATAAATAAGCTAGTCCCAGGGTTTAAACCAAAACTTGAACTGAAAAATTGTGTAATTATTCAAGCATAGATTGTTGTATATTGCTAAGTATTGTACATGCTTTGGGTTTATTTAGGATGTCCCAGTTCAGAAAGGATGTCCCAGTTTGAGCAGTTAACCCTATTACCTGATCATCTGCTCATGGCACAAACTTCTTTCATTTTCTCTGAAATCCAGAACCTCCCTCTATCATCACAGGTATAGGTTATGCAGATGTAGCTCAGGACAGAGTTTATGGAAATAATTGTCTGTTTTTGTGCTTGCGAGTTAAGCCAAGCATCACTTATTTCAGGGAAATTGCTCCTTTCACCTTCTTCTTCTAGATGATGTTTCAACATTAATAATACAGAGAAGTAACAAGATAATCTTAAGCCTTTTTGAGTACTATGATTACAAGATATGCAACCCACTCACCACCCACACTTCTCTTTCCCAAGCATTGCACTAAAGCTATTTGAAGCAAATGACATTGTGTATCTAAAACATTTAATTCCTGGATCCTTGCTACAGTCTTAACATTACCACTAATAAAACCTTTGTTCTAATCTTTGTCTTGCCTTGTTCTCACAGCCCTCTTAATTACCTGAGATTTTTCACACTGTAAATTAAGTCCCAAGTCACCAGACTCCTAGACATCATTTTCCATGAATGACAGTATAATTCAAATGACAACTGTTACATAAATGTGGGAGGATAAAAAGACTTATATGGTTATAAAGAATTTGCACTTTATTTAAAGTGGTAAATAGTAACTCTGAGTAGACTGTGAATGGTTAGGTATGAATGTTACAATCCCTAGAGCAAACACACATACATACAAAGAGACAATAGATAAATAGAAATGACAATAGGTAAATTGAAATGAAATACCAAAGAATATTGAAATAATCCAAATAAAGGCAAGAAACGGGGAAACAGAGAAACCAAAAATGAAGGGGACATACAGAAAACAAATAATAAAATGACTGACCTAAATTCAACTATATCAAAAGTTAGATTAAATGTAAATGTCTAAACACCAAATAAAAGAGACTGTTAGATTGATTAAATGAACAAGCAAACAAATAAAGAAGGCCAAAATATATGCTGTCTATAAGAAGCTCACTTCGGATAGATTAAGGAAAAAGAATAGGGAGAAAAACATACTATTCAAACACAATCAAAAGAAAGATAGAGTGACTGTACTAACTTAAGACAAAGTAGACTTCAAACAATGCAAATTACCATGGGAGACATTACAAGTTGATAAAAGAGTTAATTTACCGAGAAGAAATTACAATCCTAAATGTGAATGCACCTAACAACAGAGCTTCAAAATACACAAAGCAAAAGCTGATAGAACTGAAAAGAGAAGGGGACATACCATAACCACAAATATGGGTAGGAGACTTCAACACTCCTGTCTTGGTAATAGAAATTGTAGACAGAAATTCAGCAAACACATAAAAATTTGACTAATACCATAATTAACTGGATCTAAGTGGCATTTTATAGAACATAGCACTAAGTAACAGAAAAATACACATTCTTTGCAAGTGCACGTGGAACTTTCATCAAGATAGGCCATATTCTGGCCCTTAACACATTTAAAGTAATTGAAAGAATAGAAAGTATGTTCTCTTATATCAGAATTAAATTAAAAATCAATAACAGAAAGTTATCTGGAAAATCCCCAAGTAACACATTTCTAAATAACCCATGAGTCAAAGAGGAACTCTCAAGGGAAATTAGAAAATACTTTAGACTGAGAGAATATGAAAATATAACATATGAAAATTTGTGGAGTTCAGCTGAATCTGTGCTTAGAAGCAAATCTGTAGTGTTAAATGCTCATATCAGAAAAGAAAAATGGTTGTAAATCAATAATCTAAGCTTCTATCTTAGGAAACCAGTAAAAGACAACAAATTAAATACAAAGCAAGCAAAAGGAAAAAAGCTAGAACTAATGAATGAGTTGAGCAATGTCACAGGATACAAGGTCAATAACTAAATATAAGAGCAGAAGTTAAGGAAATTTAAAACAGAAAAAAATAGAGGAAAATCAATGAAACCAAAAGCTGGCTCTTTAAAAAGGTCAATAAACTTGATAAACATAGCCAGACTGACCAAGAATAAAAAGAGAAAAGACATCGAAAACAGGTATTCAAACAAATACATGTTCCTGAATGTTTTTAGCTATTCACATGTACTATTCACAATACAAAAAGGGGGCAACAACCTAAATGTCCATCAGCTGATGAATGGATAAACAAAATGTGGTATATCCATACAATAGAATATTATTCAGGCACAAAAAAGAATAAAGTACTGATACATATTATAACATGGAAAAACTTTGAAAACATTATGCATAGTGAAAGAAGCCAGACACAAAAAGTCAAATACTGTATGATTCCGTTCATATTAATCATTCAGGAAAAGTAAATCCATACAGACTGAAAGTGGACTGGTTGTTGCCAGAAGCTTAAAAGGTACAGAGTGTCCTTTTGGTATGATGAAAATGTTTTGGAAGTAGATAGAGGTAACAATTGCCCAACATTGTGAATTTATGAAATGCCATTAAATTGTATATATTAAAATTATTAGTGGTTAATTTTGTATTATATGAATTTTACATCAATAAAAAATAAATAGAGACAGTGATGGATATGTATATGTATATCCATTCAATTTCAAGAAGAAAAAGATAACTTGAATTGTCTTATACCTAGTTGAGAAGTTGAATTAATATATATATCATATATCTGTGTGTGTGTGTGTGTGTATCTATAAAATTCAGGCACAAGAAAGAAGTACTGATTCATATTATAACATGGATAAACCTTGAAAACATTATATATAGTGAAAGAAACCAGACACAAAAGGTCAAATACTGTACAATTCCATTTATATGAAACATTCAGAATAAATAAATCCACACAGGCAGAATGTACACTAGTGGTTGTCAGAAGCTTAAAAGGTACAGAATTTATACATACACACACAAACACACACACACGGTGGGGGTGTGAGGGTGGGTAGAGAAACAGAGGGCACTAATTGCCAATATCAGGAAGAAGAGATAGCACTAAAGACTCTATAGAAATTAAAAGAATGCTAAAAACTATCCATAATTCAATGAAATAGATAAAATAGACAAATTCTTTGAAAGACACAAACTACCAAAATGCAGTGATGAAGAAACAGATAATTTGAATTGTCTTATACCTAGTAAAGAAATTGAATTTGCAGTTTAAAATCTTCCTACAAAAAAATTCTGGGTCCAGATGGTTACACTAGTGAAGTTTACCAAACAAGTGGGAAATTTTCGACTTTTAATTCTATTTAAACTTTTTTTTTTTTTCAGAAAATAGAAGATGAAGGAACAGTTATTTTGTTCAGCTAGTATTATCTCAATACCAAAAGCAGGAAAAGAAAATACAAGAAAAGAAAGCTATAGACCAATATCCCTCAACAACATATTAGAAAATAAAGTTGGGCACAGTGGCTCACACTTGTAATCCTAGTACATTGGGAGGCCGAGGCAGGCAGATAACCTGAGGTCAGGAGTCCAAGATCAGTCTAACCAACATAGTAAAACCCTGTCTCTACTAAAAATACAAAAATTAGCCCAGTGTGGTGGCACACACCTGTAATCCCAGCTACTTGGGAAGCTGAGGCATGAGAATCACTTGAATCTGGAGACGGAGGTTGCAGTGAGCCAAGATTGTGTCACTGCACTCCAGTCTGGGCAATGGAGTGAGATTCTGTCAAATAAAAAAAATAATAATAAGGTCTAGGAATATATAAAAAGATAATATATCATGGCCAAGTATTATTTATTTCAGGAATGTAAGGCAGATTTAATGATTTAAAAATGAATCAATATAATTCACCAAATTAATAGATTAAAGTAGAAAATGTCTTGATCATCTTAGCAGATGCAGAAAAAGAATTTGACAAAATTCAACATACATTTGTGATAAAAAGTCTCAGAAGTCTAGGAATAAAAAGGAATTTCATTAGACAAAATATCTGTGGTTAGCATCTTAATGGTAAAATAAAACTTCTGCATGTCAAAATAAAAAACAGATGTCCAATATTACTATTCTCATTTGATACTATATTGGGAGTTTTAGCCAGAATCATAAGGCAAGAAAAAGAAATAAAAGGCATATAGATTAGAAAGGAGGAAATAAATTGTCTCTATTTGCAGATGACATAATTGTCTATGTAGAAAATCTCAATAAATCTACCAAAAAGCTCCTGGAACTAATAAATGAGTCTGGCAAGATCACAGAATACCAGGACAATACATAAAAAAATCAACTGAATTTTTATATATGGGCAATGAATAACTCAAAATAAAAGATTTAAATACAATTTGCTTATGGTAGCACACACACACAAAAGGGAATACCTATGAATCTAACAAAATATGTACAGGATCTGTTGCTAAAAAATATAAAATACAGATGAAAGAAGTCAAAGAAGATCCAAATAAATGGAGATATAAACTATGTTCATGAATTGTAAGACTCAACATTGTTAATGTCAATTCTCCCCAAACTAATCTATAGATTTTATGCAACCCTAATCAAAATCCCAGCAAGAATTTTTGCAGATATCAATAGGCTGAATTCTAAAATTTACATGTAAAGCCCAATAAATTAGAATAGCCAAAAGAATTTATTTTGAAAAAGAGCAAAGGGTTCACACTACCTCATTTCAAGGCTTACTATAAAGCCACAGTCATCAGGGCAATGGGTTGATTAGCAAAGGTTGAAGGGCAATGGGTTGATTAGCAAAGGTTGATGCAAGGCATGCAAATTGCCCCTTACCTACATATCTCCCTTTCCCAAGCACCACCTGAATGCATTGAAATCAGTGATGTCTCACATCCCAAAGCAAGCCTGTGGCAGAGACTTCTAATTCTTCCCAAATATCCATTGACCCCCTCTTATTTTTAGTGAGTCAGAATTGTACATAGATTTTTTTTTACTGTGAGAAGGTGGTGCCCTTAACACATGAGTTATTCAAGGGTCAATGCCCAGAAAAGTTTAAGGAATACAGGGCATTACATTCCCTAACTGCCTCAGGTCTTCCCACCTTGATTATACCCTTTTAGCCTATTTAAGCCCAAACCTATTTTCACCTTGATTTCTCTTCTTCCTCAACTCACTACCACACTCTCATTCTCTGTCAGCTTCTAGCTCTATATTAAACTCATTTTCATTATAATTCACTCTTTCCTGTCTTTGTGGCCTTATATCCATTTCCAATTGGTTGCAAAAGGAAAAATGGAGTTAATGAAAGTTTAAAGGGCACAACGTGTCCAGCTTAAGCAATTTACAACTGCCATTGGCAACTTGCAGCTTATCTTGTTACTCTGAATCTTCCTTTTAAATAGTTCACAAAGTATTCAGACATCCAGCTCTTACCTTTTTGTAACTGAGAAATACATTATGTTCTAGAGAGACAATTTGTCTTGAATGCTCTCCCCACTATTTTTTTTTTATTCCTGTTAGAACAGTTAAAACATAGTTGCTTGATTTGTGTGATAGTTAACCAAACCTCATCACCCATTTACAAAGAGGTGTTTGTGAAGCATAGATTTTTTTCATCTTTTTACCCAGGCTGGTCTCAAGCTCCTGGGCTTAAGCAATTCTCCTGCTTTGGCTTCCCAAAGTGCTGGGATTACAGGAGTGAGCCACCATGTCCAGCCTGGATGTTAACTTTTATAAAGCAAAGAAAACAAAATTCTACCTTGTGTAATAGTGCATATGACTTAAATTATATATCAGTCTGTACTTGCAGGCACAAATTATTTAATATAAGTTAAATAAAATTGCTTTTTGAGTGTTTATTCTCCAATGATTTTGTGAAGACTGCTTCTCATTTTCTAAATAAAAAACTACACATGCTGATAAGCCCTTTTCTGTAATTTTATTGATTTACATCTTTGTTTTCCTTCTTGTGAGAAAGTCCTAGCATTTTACCTCTTAGGAGTTTTCCTATCTGAATTTTTTGCTGTGCTAAAAGAAAAATATAAGCTGCACTGAGGCACTATTTTAAATATTGTTGTAAATTTTTTTTTAATGTACAATGTGCCCTTCAGAGTGATGAAGGCTTACTTATACAGATTCTTCCTTATTTGGCAATAATAATAGCTATCACTTATTAAATACTTACATGATAAAAATCATTCATATTATTATACCACTAGTTTTTCAGATGAGAAATGAAAAGTTAATACCTCTCAAAGTTACACAGCTAACATTTAAACCTGATAGGCATGAACACATGACTTACACAGAATATTTTAAATGTGTTCATTTGAAGAATCTATTAATATTGCAAAGTGCCAAGAAATCAAACATGTGAGGATTCTTTTCCTTTACTGTTTTAATAGAAGATCAAACTAGTAATATTAATATCTCTATTTATAACCCTGATATATGGATAAGCAGTGGCTTGTATTAGAATCACTTGATAATTCCCTTTAAAAGTTTGTATCACAATATATTTTTATTAAAGAGCATTAATTCTGTATAAATAATATTTTTCTTTGACTACTTGAGTAAAGATAATAATAATAGTTACCATTTATTATTTTTTATGAGCCGGGTATTGTGCTAAGTCCTTTATGTACATTGTATATACACAATCATCACAATTCTGTGTAGGAGATACTCTATCTGGGTCCAAATACCTGCTTTTAATAATTTCAGGAGAGTCATGGCCTGGCTGAATACCAAAGCACAAACCCCAAAACAATTGAATAAAGAAAATGGGAATAAAGGTCAGATACAGTGGCTGATGCCTATAGTGGCAGCCCTTAGGGAGGTTGAGGCAGGAGGATCACTTGAGGCCAGGAGTTTAAAACCAGCCTGGGCAACATAGTGAGATCCCATTTCTACAAATAAAAAAGTTTTCAAAAATTAGCTGGATGTGGTTGCATGAGACTAGTCTTAGCTACTCAGGAGGCTGAGGTGGAAGGAGTGATTGAACCCAGGAATTCAAGGCTGCAGTGAGCTATGCACTCCAGCATGGGTATCAGACAGAGATTCTGTCTCTTAAAAGAAAAAAGAAAACATTAATTCTGAGTAACTTGGTGTCAAATAGACTCCCAATTGTTGTGCTGAACTCAACCAATATCTTTATTAAATTCTATTATTCTGATATCTTTCTCTCTCTCTCTCTCTCTCTCTCTTTTTTTTTTTTTTTTGAGACAGAGTCTTGCTTTGTCACTCAGGCTGGAGTGCAGTGGCGCAAACACGCTCACTGCAGCCTCGACCTCCCGGGCCCAAGTCATCCTCCCACCTCAGCCCCTCAAGTAGTTGGAACTACAGGTGCACACCACCACACCTGGTTAATTTATGTATTTTTTGTAGTGATGGGGTTTCTCCATGTTGCCAGGGTGGTCTCGAACTCCAGATCTCAGGTGATCCACCTGCCTCGACTTCCCAAAGTACCTAGATTACAGGTGTGAGCCACTGTGTCTGGCCACTCTGATTTTTAATGTAGCTAAAAATCCAAGGAGAATTGATCTAGTTTTATCAATTCTAAAGTTTCTAAATCATTTGGAAGTATATAATCTGTACATTACAAGAATTCTTAAAATCTCACTTATATGATCAAGTGGTGATGACACCCACCCATATATATACAAAGAATATGGTAATAAAGAATGAGAAATAATTATAGTAATAATGATAATAATACAATAATTAAATATTAGGTTAGTAATATTGGAATTGGAAGTTGTGCAAGTTGAGATGAAATTTCTGTCCTCAATTAAGAAGTAATAACTTTATATTACCTTAAAATATTAGACAAAAAGCCATTTCACAAAGACTTCCTTCCCTTTGGCAAACTATTCTGCAGAATCCTAATAAGCCTTCACAGAAGATTGCTTATTATTCTTATTTTATTTATTTTAAGTTTCTAAGCCAAGAAGACTTATCTGTGTCTTAAGTAGTTTTCCATAATCAACAGAAAAGTGTTGGGAGATAATTGTAAAAAAAAAAAAAAAAAGCAAACAATTAACATTTGAAATCTGCATCAGTGGATTTTTGTGAACCAGCATTTAAAGTTTTCTTTTGGTAATCTAGAAATATGTTGTTCAAAAATCCTCAAATTTTGTTTGCATTTCCTATTAATATAAAAAGAATATGTAAAAACACATGAAAATATTTTACACCTAAGAGAAATATATCATATTGGAAGAAGTAAAAAGTCATAGATAGAATAAAAATAAAATAATCATAAAAATTTTGGTAAGAGTTTCAAATAGAACAGCCATAGATAGTGCATGATAAACATGTAAAAATATTTTATCCATAGCATGCCATCCAAAAACACCTTTCAGGTCTCTCCTGATTGACCCTGAATGAAAATCTCACTTTAGGTGACAAAAAAAGGTTCATTAATGTTGCTCATGCATTTCACCATAAAAATGGAATGGAATCATTGACTACAGGTAGAAATGTGCAAAACTACTCAAGATAAATATGCTGCTTTGAGGCTGCACATTCACTCCACTTCTGTCTGCCAGCTTGATTTTTGAATTGGGCACTCATGGATAAAGGATATGTGATCTGAAAAAATAGTGTGTGTCTTTTAAAAGTCAGTGTCATGTAAGTCATTCCTTTTGGCAAAATTTATGTTACACGGTATTAGATCATGGTCTGAGCTAATATAGCATGATGCATAAAAAACTGCACATAATGATTGCTATACATGTCAGAACAATGAATTGTTATATCAGATACCTGTTCAGCTGTAAATAAGGTCCTCTGTAAGTCACTGACAAAAAGATTATATTCTCTTGTTGTTGATGTATAATTCCTATTGTTTAAAATGTGCACTCTCCAATGTCCATACGTTGTGATCTGTAGGCATTTAAGTTATGTGTTTAATACATACATACAATAAGAACATGGCATATTACAAAAAGCCACAGTTGGAGGTATTTTTGTTTTCAAAGGTATTTTTCCTCCAAAGAAGAGACACGGACATGGAGTTCTAATGGATTCTGTATCAGGTAGAAAATCCCTTTGGTAGCAAGTAACGGAAATCTCACAGTCAGTAGCTTAACAAATAAGGATTTGTTTTTCTCACATAAGGTGATTAGAGATAGGCAGCTGCTAGTTTTGGTTCAACAGCTCAATTATATCAGAATTGGCATCTATAAAATTTTTGTCTTTCTGTCATAATTGAAAGATGGATTTTTAAGCTCCGGTTATTCCATTTATTTTTATGGAAGAAATGGGAAAGAGGCAGCTTCTCCTGATATTTGTCCCTTTCATCAACAAATCTAAAGCATTTCCAGCAGCCACCTACTTACTTCTACTTATGCCCAATTGCCCAGAATTATGCACCTGGCTACCTCTAGCTACAGGGAAAGTTGAGGAAGTTGGCCTTGCAATGGAAGCAAGGAAGAGGTGTATTAGGAATGGCCATTAGGTGAGCCAGTTAATACAGTCTTCCATAGATGGCAATAACAACTTATAAATAGGGTAGAAGCTGGGCGCAGTGGCTGATGCCTGTAATCCCAGCACTTTGGGAGGCCAAGGCAGGTGAATCACCTGAGGTTGGGAATCCGAGACCAGCCTGACCAACATGGAGAAATCCCATCTCTACTAAAAATACAAAATTAACCAAATGTAGTGGCACATGCCTGTAATCCCAGCTACTTGGGAGGCTGAGGCAGGAGAATCCCTTGAACCCAGGAGGTGGAGGTTACAGTGAGCTGAGATCGTGCCATTGCACTCCAGCCTGGGCAACAAGAGCGAAACTCCGCCTCAAATAATAATAATAATAATTAATTAATAGGGTAGAAAGCGCAGAATAAGGAAGGCTTTTAAAAATGATTAAGTCCATATGGGAAAAAATATTATTTATTTTATTTTTTGAGACAGGATCTCACTCTGTTGCTCAGGCTGGAGGGAGTGTAGTGGGGCAATCTCAGCTCACTGCATCCTCCGCCTCCTGGGCTCAAGTGATCCTCCCACCTCAGCCTCCTGAGTAGCTGTAATTGTAGGTGTGCACCACCATGCCCTGCTAATTTTTGTACTTTATATAGAGATAGGGTTTTGCCATGTCACCCAGGCTGGTCTCCAACTTCTGGACTCAAGCCGTCTGACTGCCTTGGACTCCCAAAGTGCCAAGATTATAGGCATGAGCCACTGCACTGGGCCAGAAAAATATTTAATATTAACATCTACCCCATACCATATACAAACATGGATTCTAGATGGAATGTAGATATAAATGTGAAAGTTAAAATAATAAAATCTCTTTAAAATAAAATGCAGGATAATATCTTCATGATCTTTGCTTGTAGATGAAGATTTCTTAAATAGGATACAAAAAGCACTAACTATAAAGACAAAAAGGTAGTAACTAGACTACTGAAATCTAAATCTAAAACCAAAAACTTTTGTTCATCAAACATATTAATCAAAGAGTGAAAGGGCAAGCCACAGAATTGTAGTATTTCCAGTTTCTGGCTGTTATAAGTTGTGCTCCTGTGAACATTCTTATATCTTTTGGTAAAGACATATAAGAATTTTTTGCTGGATACTTGGATAATTTGTGAGTTATAGAGTATGCATATACTCAGCTTCAGTAGACTCCACCACTAGTCAGCAGTAGCAGTAGCTAGATCAGCCTTTATAGAAGACAGCCCATTCATAATCCCTGTATTAGTTATCTATTGCTCCATAACAAATTACTGCAAAAGTTATTGGCTAAAAACAATAAATATTTATTATCTCATAGTTTCTATGAGCCGGGAATTTGGGTACAGCTACACTGGGTCCCTCTGCTTCAGATTCTCTCAAGAGATTGCAGTCAAGATGTAGTGTGGGACTGTGGTCTCATCTGAAGGCTCAACTCGGAGGGATCCTCTTCTAAGCTCAATCATGTTGTTGTTGTTAGGCCTTAGTTCCTTATCATGTGGACCTCTTTACAGGGCTGCCTCATGACATAGCAACTGGCTACCCCCAGCATGAGCAGCCCAAGAAAAAATGAGTAATAGCACTCATGATGGAAGCCCTTTTACTAACCTGATATCAGAAGTGATAATTGTCACTTCTGCTATATTCTATTTATCAAAATTGAGTTAATATGGAGAGGGGATTACACAAGGGCAGGAATGCCAGGAGGCAGGAATCCTTGGTGGCCATTGTAGAGGCTGCCTACCATAGCCTACAGCCCTGCCGCCATGACTACTCTGTTCATACAGCACTGAGGTAGCTGGGAAGACAGGCTGCTTGACATCCATAGGACAAGTCTTCCTATCTACTTGGTTATTAAGTGTCTCCACAGAGGTAGATATTCTTCAGTGAGTATTAACAGGAGACACAAAAATCACTTTATGCTTTATGTGCATGCCTGGCCTCTTCTCTAAATTTCTTTTTCTGTGATTGCAAGTTTTGTTTCTTTTAGGCCTTTGATTTCTAAGTCTCTCCTAGGGCCCAGGAGTAATTCTGACCTTGTCCTTCAAAAAGTGAGTACTTCTCTACCACAGTCAGCATGGGCTGTATGATAGTCTCCTCTTAGGGTTTACCAGAATCTTCATGCAGTATCCTTACCCAACAGATACATCCGCATTGTTGGATCTGCTAGATCATGGCAGGGGAGCTTGCACTGGAGCCTAGACTTGATGCAGAGCCCACTCTTGATCTGTGTCCCATTCAAAGTTGGCAGCGTTTTGATTTGCTCAATGAATGAGTTAGAACAGTATTTCCAAGTGCAGTTACTACCCCGCTTGTTCAGAAAGTGATTCGAGGGCCTGGATTGAGGATTAGGTAAGTCAGACAGAGAAAGACAGAAAGCCAATACATAGGTGGGTTATTGAGTTTGCCTTTGCTACCCATGACTGGTGCTTGATTCCACAGGATCATCTGAGGACCTTATGGAATGAGTCTCAGAGCTGTCTGCTGCCTGCAGAATGAAAGGGAATCACTGATCCATAGGCTCCTGTTCCCCATTCTGTTTCCTTCTCATGGGTGCACATGGCTTGGGCCTGAAGTAAGGCACTATCATGTTGTACTCATGCAAAGCCTGAAAGTGACTGGGTGCCACTGCAGGGGCTCCAGTAAGTGGCAGGACTAAAAGAATTTGAAAAGATGTACAAGTGGAAGGGAAGGAAGGGGAACTTTCTAGGTGTCTCAGACATCTAGAGGAAATTATCAGAGTTATTTCACAAAAATATTCTTTTGTCAATGCTATTAATACTTCTTTATTTAAGTAATCTCTCCAGGGGTGTGTTATCCAGTTGGCTACTTGGTTTTGTTGAATAAAAATAAAATATCACAGCAACTGCACATTGGGTCCTGGAGCCCTGCAAGCAGCTTATTGCATACACATTGCTTCATAGTTCCAGGAGGATAAAAACATGACCAGTCTAATGTTTTTGTCAAAATTAGAAACTATCTCCATCCCACACTTGATTTTTATTATATGTACTGTGCATCTACTAGGCACTGGGCATTAAGCTTGATGCTGGGGATATACCAAGATGAATGTAATGTGGTCTCTAATCTTGAGCTTAGAATCTAGTGGGAAAGAATGATGTGAGGGGATGGTAAGAACTGTGAGTTCACAGCCCACTAAGTGTATGGGGAAAACACTGCATTTGTAAGGGAGTCTGCAGTGTTCTTTAATAAAATACAGTTGACCATTGTACAACACAGGTTTGAACTGTGCAGGTCCACTTACATGTAGATTTTTTTCAATAACAGTTACACTAAGTATGCCTGCCTCTCCTGCTTCCTTTTCCACCCCCTCCAACTTCTTTCACCTCTAACAACCCATCCTCTTCCTCCTCCTCAGCTTACTCAACGTGAAGACAACAAGAATGAAGATCTTTATGATAATGCATTTCCACCTAATGAATAGTAAATATATTTGTCTCTCTCTCTCTCTCTTTTTTTTTCTTTTTTGAGACAGAGTCTTGGTTTATCATCCAGGCTGGAGTGCAGTGGTATGATCTCAGCTCACTGTAACCTTCGCCTCCCAGGTTCAAGTGATTCTCCTGCCTCAGTCTCCTGAGTTAGCTGGGATTACAGGTGCCTGCCACCACACCTGGCTAAATTTTTGTGTTTTTAGTAGAGATGAGGTTTTATCATGTTGGCCAGGCTGGTCTCGAACTCCTGATCCCAAGTGATCTGCCCGCCTCAGCCTCCCAAAGTACTGGGATTACAGGTCTGAGCCACTGCTCCCAGCCTCTTATGATTTTCTTAATAACATTTTTTTTCTCTAGCTTGCTTTATTGTGAGAATACAATAGATCCTGTATATAAAATGTAAATATGTGTTAATTGACTGTTTATGTTATTGGTAAGACTTACAGTCAACAGTAGTCTATTAGTAGCTAGGTTTTTGGGGGGTCAAAAGTTATATGTGATTTTTGACTGCACAGGTAGTTGGCACCTCTAACTACCGTGCTATTCAAGGGTCAACTGTAGTACCTCAACCTTCCTAGATTGGCAATGCAAGAATTATCACTCAGGGAGGAGATGGCTAGACTTTTCCTCTTGTTCTGTCAGATTCATTCAGTGCTGTTAATCTCTCAGATCTCTTCAACCCCAAATCTCAAAGGTGGATAGACTTATCCCTTGTAAAGACCTTTATAAACTAATTCCTATAGTTCACCTGAGGCCAGGCTGGAATATTTAAACAGTATTCAGTTAGGTTTAAGGATAACAGAACAAAAGAGTGCTAGACAGTGAGAAATGCAGCTTAGCTAGTTTCTATTTCAAATGCTGGAGGGCATCTCTATGCCTAGGCTCTGCAGGCCTCCTTACAGTTAGTAGTCTCCAGTACTGACCTGAAATGACCTTCCATCAGCCTACCTCCTCAGAGTCCAGACCCAAAGGAGCAAAGTCCAGAAGAAGATGGTGTGTGTGGGGAGGTGGGGATTCAGGTTGTCTTAGTAGTGATCTTGCTGCAATGGAAAGTCTATGTGACATATTACTAAATAGAAAACAAAAGGATTTTTCAAATGGCACTTAAATTCAAGAAATATTTATTGAGTACCTGCTGTATGTGAAACTTTGCTACATGTTGGGATATGGTGGTGAATAAGTCAAAAATGAGTCCTTTTTATAAGAAATTATGAATCAGACATGAGTTCAGCATGATCTCATTAATGGTCATATATATGTTTTTATATTCTTATGAATGTGAATTCTACCATTCTGTTAGTTTCTTATTTAGGACCTCTTTCACAAATGACTTACTTATTTAACAAACTTTATGTCGACAAAAAGAGTCAAACTCTGTAAAATATTTCAAGAAATAGTAAAACTCTGTAAAATATTTCAAGAAATTTATTCTGACTCAAATATGAGTGACTAATGGCCCATGACATAGCCCCAGGAGATCCTGAGAACATATGCCTAAGGTGGCCAGGCTACTGCTTGGTTTTATGCATTCTAGAGAGACGTAAAACATCAATCAATACATGTAAGATGTACATTGGTTTGGTCTAGAAAGGCAGGACAAGTAGGGGTTATCCAGGCCATAGGCAGATTCAAAGATTTTCTGATTGGCGATTGGTTGAAAAGGTTATTATCTAACGACCTGGAATCAATAGAAAGGAATGCTTGGGTTATAATAAGGGGTTGTGGACACCCAGGTTTTATTCAGATGAAGCATCCATGTAGCAGGTTTCAGAGAGAGTAGATTGCAAATATTTCTTATCAGACTTACAGAGTCTTTTCTATTGGTCTTAAGGTCTCTTATTAATGACAGTCAGCTATGCTTGAATTCCAAAAGAGAGGAAGGTATAAAGAGGCATGTCTGATTCCTCCTTCCCTTCATGGCCTGAACTAGTTTTTCAGGTTAACTTTGGAATGCTTTTGATTGAGAGGAGGGGTCCATTCAGATAGCCCAGTGGGGTGGGGTGGGGGTTTAGAATTTTATTTTTGTTTACATTCATGTGAGACTTAATAAGTACCAGCACTATCCTAAGCACTTCACAATTATTAGCTCATTTAAGTTTTTCATCATCTACATTTTACAGGTGAAGAAACTGAGGCATAGTGAGGTTAAGTAACTTGTCCAACATTACACATTTCTTAAGATGCAGAGCTATGATTTGACCGCAGGCAGTCTGGGCACAGGGTTCATGTTCTTAACCACTACTGTAAATTCTTGAAACCTGAAACAAGTCCTTTTGATCCTTATCCTTAAAGATGGGGCCAAACTCCTTAATCTTAACCCATAGCCTCAAGAATACAATATAGTATGGTTGTCCCTTGGTATCTACAAAGTATTGGTTACAGAGCTGCTTGGGATGTCAAAATTCATGCTTGAGTGGTACTGAAGTTCCCCAGTTGGCCCTAAGAAACCCACAGAAAAGCAAGCCTTGCCTATACGTGGGTTTCTGCATCCTGGGAATACTGTATTTTCCATCCATGTCTGGTTGTGGGTGCAAAATCTGCCAATATGGAGGGCTGACTGTATTTATTGAAAAAACTCCTTATCTAAGTGGGCCTGTTACCAGAAAGTGTCCCCACCCAAACCCCAGGAGAGGGTTCTTGTATCTCATCAAAGAAAGAATTTGGGGCAAGTCCACAAAGTGAAAGGCAGTTTATTAAGAAAGTAAAGATATAAAAGAATGGTTTCTGCACAGAGGAGTGGCATGGGCTGCTTGACTGAGTATACTTATGGTTGTTTCTTGATTAACTGCTAAACGAGGGGTGGATTATTCATGAGCTTTCCAGGAAAGGGGTACAGAGTTCCTGGGACTGAGGGTTCCTTTCTTTTTTAGACTATATAGGGTAGCTTCCAGATGTTGCCATGGTATTTGTAAAATGTCAGAGTGCTGGTGGGAGTTTATTTTAGTATGCTAATATATTATAATTAGCATATAATGAACAGTGAGTACAACCAGAAGACACTTTTGTTAACCATCTTGATTTTGGTAGGTTTTGGCCAGCTTCTTTATGGCATCCTGTTTTATCAGCAGTGTCTTTGTAACCTGTATCTTGTGAAACCAGTCCTGCCAACCTCCCATCATATCCTGTGACTAAGAATGCCTATCCTCCTGGGAATGGAGCCCAGCAGATTTCAGCTTCGTATTACCCAGCCCCTATTCAAGATGGAGTTTCACTGGTTCAAACACCTCTGACAGGCCTGCACAATTCAAAACCGTTGTTCAAGGGTCAACTGTACATGCAGACACAGATAAACTCACAAAGTGTCCTCTGGGCCTGGGAATGGGCCTGGATACACACAACAGCAGTAGCAACAGAAGTCTTTTGGTTGCTGACATTTATTGATTATTGATTTATAGTAAAGGCACAGATACAAATCAATTAAAACAGAGAAAGAGAGCAAAAGGAGGGAGGCAGAGTTGGGGATTGGGGGGAAATAGCAGGTATTTGTATTGGGAAACCTAGTTTGAGGGAGGCAAAAAGGAAAATGTGCTAAGTTACAGGGTTTTTGCTACCTGATCAAAGGAAAGACCTTCATGGTAGCAAAAGCCGTAGCTGTACCATCTTTTGGTTTGTGGCTTGTAGCTGCTGTTTTGTGTGTGTGTCATTTGGCTTTGGTGAGTTTGCTGTTGTGTTTTATCCACCCCTCCCTCCAGTATTTCACAACTCTGCTGTGTCACTTGGAATTGTATTTCAGTATACCAGACAGCAGAATAAAAATATTTATTGAATTTTGTGCCCATTGTGTACAAAACACAGGTGAAGAAAGTTGGGGAAGGTTTATGGAAGACAAGATTCTTGCCTCTAAAGATGTTTATAGTCTGGGATTTATAACTAGGAAGCTGAACAAAACCCTTGTGAATGAAGAACCCAAACAATAATTTTAAAAAGAAATATACTAAAAATAAAGATGGGTACTGGGTGACTCCAAAGCATCCAGGGAAGATTGAAAGGTGGGGTGAGTCATGGTAGACTTTGCCCAGTTTTGATACTGGATTTAAAGTGAGGGCTTTGGGCTGGCGGGATAGAAGGGGATTCCAGTACCAGTCATGAAAGTGAGAATGAGCAAGTCAGACATAGGGAAGGAAAAGGACAGTCATGTGGGTGTCTTTGAAGGATGGTACCAAGATATTTTAAAAAGCAGTGTTGGTCGGGTGCGGGCGGGGGGGGGGGGGGGCTTGGTGGCTCATGCCTATAATCCCAGCACTTTGGGAGGGTGAGGTGGGCCTCACCTCGGATCAGGAGTTCTACATCAGCCTGGCCAACGTGGTGAAACCCTGTCTCTACTAAAAATACAAAAAATTAGCTGGGCATTGTGGCATGTGTCTGTAGTTCCAGCTGCTTCGGAGGCTGAGGCAGGAAAATCGCTTGAACCTGTGAGGAGGAGGTTGTATTCAGCCAAGCCTGGGCAACAGACCGATACTCTGTCTCAAAAAGAAAAAAAAAAATTTAGCCAGGCCTAGTGGCATGCACCTGTAATCCCAGCAACTATGGAGGCTGAGACAGGAGAATGGCTTGAACCCAGGAGGCAGAGGTTGCAGTCAGCCAAGATCAAAGCACCGCATGAGTGAGACTCTGTCTCAAAAAAAAAAAAAGAAATTTTTAAAAGGGAGATTCTGCCCTGTATTCCTCAGGAGACTCTCTCAGGAAGGGACTGCTAGAGCCCACTGGAGATGTGCCTCATTTTATATATTTTTTAACATGTAAAATAGTCAAATGTTGTTCAGCATCTACCATGCGTCAATGAGTTAGGTGTTTTAACCCTTATATCTAATCTGTAAAATGGGCATTATTATTTCCAGCTGCGAGACTAAACAGCACACATATCAGTGTTGTCTAGCTATTAGAGGGTGGAATCCCAAATGTATGCCGGTTTGTCTGATCAGGAGGCCCAAGCTTTTGTGTGCCACACACATTCTTGTAAGCTAAATATTTAGGATACACTAGAGGTGATTATTTGAAGAAGTCCTATAGTCATTTCCTTGGTAAGGCACATTATCTACAAACCTTCTTGCAGGGATTTGAGGTAAAGGGCAAGGATTTTCTTGACTGCGTGCATGATGGAAGTTTATTTCATTACACATGCATCACTTTGCCCCATTTGACACCAGATAATGACACCTAAAATACCCTTAATATATTTTTTAGGTCACTCTGTCCATTAAGCAGATAATGCCGCAAAGCAACGTCCCAGAGAGATACTTCAGTTTCCCCAAACACCCAGGGTGTGGAGACTGGGATAGTGTAAGTTGCGCCCGAACTAAAAAGGAGGGCTGTCCGAGAGAGAGGAGGGCACGTTCCAAGAGCGGGTAAGAGGGCGCAAGCAGACGATGGCAGGCGCGGGGCACCACCCTCCAGGGACCCGGCCCCACGGGGTGTGGCACGGACGCCAGGCCGCGCAGCCTGCGCATGCGCGCCGGGCCGGCGGTCACGCCCACATAACCGCCGTGTTAGCGTCGCGTTCCACGGTTACCCGGGTTCTCCGCCCCTCCTTCTCGCGGCGCTCGAGGGACCATGGCCGATCCTCGCGTGAGACAGATCAAGATCAAGACCGGCGTGGTGAAGCGGTAAGGAGCCGGGAGCGGCGCCCTGCACCTCCTCTTCGTCGCCTCATGGCGGCCCGCGAGGCCGAGCGGAGCGCAGGCCCGAGGCGGGCTCTTAACTCCAGGCCGCACCGGGGGCTCCGCAGCCGGCTGTGACTGGCAGGGACCCAGCAGGGCGCGCTGACTCCCGAGCCCGCGGGCCTGGCACGCCGCTTCCCGTGCCTCTTCGCTCACTAGCCGCTCGGATTTGCAGGGGGAGTCGGTGGCGGCCCGGTCTCTTGGCGCCCGCGGTGGGGAGGTGGTGGGCCGCGGCTTTGGTTGGGGGGGCGGCCGGGCTCTGATCCGGTGCCTCCTGTGTGCGCGCGCCGGCGTCTCCTTGCTGAACTTGACCCGGTGAGGGGGATCCTAGGTGTGCTCTCAAATGGACATGAAAGCAGGCTCTGAAGTTTAGGGGGATGCCGAGAATCCGGGCCTTGTCAAAAAAGAGACCGTAGTGGAGCCGTGTGACCTATCATGGCTGGCATGACTGGCAGGCTTTGAGAACTGGGCCTGAACTTCTAGCACACTCAGCAAACTTATGTGGCCTCACTTTCTCCAGTCAGATTCCCCGAAGCCCGCCCCAGAGAGTGAGAGATGCTGTTTAAATTACTTGTGAACCAGAAGTATCTGAGACAGGTCTCAATCAATTTAGAAAGTTTATTTTGCCAAGGACGGATGTTCCCACGACAGAACAGCCTCAGTAGGTCCTGATGACATGTGCTCAAGGAGGTTGGGGCACAGCTTGGTTTAATACATTTTAGGGAGACCTGAGATGTTAGTCAATGTGTAAGATGTACCTTGGTTCCCTCCAGAAAGGCAGGACAACTGGAAGGGTGGGGGGCTTCCAGGTCATAGATAAGATTGCATTCTTTTGAGTCTTTGATCAGCCTTTCGCTTAATACACAATTTACATGTGAGAGAGGGGTGGAGGAATAGTCACTTATGCCTAAGTCCACCAAATGAATCTGCGATTTTACTTAACACAGTAGGACACGGGAAGCAGTCAGATACCCATTTGTCTCAGATGGGTAGAGGGGTGACTTTTGAGTTCTGCCCGTTGTCCTATACCTGTGAAGATAAGCTGTCAATTTACATTGCCAGAGTGAAATCCAACAGAATTGTTTTAGGGAAAAGATCTTAATGGTCAGGGAGGTAAGTAGCTTTTTAAAAAATCTTTGTAGCTAATCTTATTCAGGAATAAAATGAGAGGCAGGTTTGCTTGATGTTTGACTTTTCTCTTTGGCTTAGTGATTTGGGAGTCCTGCCAAAAATAAATGCTTTCACAGACTCATGGGTAATTCAGTCCTGTGATTTGCTCCAATTCCTGTAAACCAAAAAAGTATCTGAGACAGGTCTCAATCAGTTGAGAAGTTTATTTTGCCAAGGTTGAGGATATGCCTGTGACAGCCTCAGGAGGTCCTGATGACATGTGGCCAGGTGATCAGGCTGCAGCTTGGTTTTATACATTTTAGGGAGACATAAGACATCAATACATGTACGATATTCATTGTTTCGATCTGGAAAGGCAGAACAACCCAAAGGGGGCTGGGGGGGGCGGTGTCCCAAGTTACAGGAGGTTTTCCAGTTGGCAATTCGTTGAAAGAGTTTATCTTAAGACCTGGAATCAATACAAGGGAGTGTGTCTGGGTTAAGATAAAGGGGTTGCAGAGATCAAGGTTCTTATTAGACAGATGATGCTTGCAGGTAGCTGGCTTCAGAGAGAATAGATTATAAATATTTCTTATCAGACTTAAAAAGGTCCCAGACTCCTAGTTAATTTTCCTGGATTAGGAAAAAGACCTGGACAGGGAAGGGGATTCTCTACAGGGCTTAGATTTTTCCCCAGAAGAGACAGCTTTGCAGGGCCAATTCAAAATATGTAACAGATATATATTTTAGGGTAAAATGCATGTATTTCTTTCAGATCCTGCTATCTGTCATATGATGCCATACTAGAGTAAGGCTGGAATTTGGTGTCTTATTGCTGCAAAAAGCCTTCTCAAGTTCTGTTTTAATGTTAATGCTGGTCAGTTGTTCCTGAATTCCAAAGGGAGGAAGGTATGATGAGACTTGTCCTACCCCCTCTTCCCATCATGGCCTGAATTAGTTTTCCAGGTTAACTTTAGAATGCCGTTGGTTGAGAGGAGGAGTCCATTCAGATTGTTGGGCAGCTTAGAATTTTATTTTTAGTTTACATTCCTGACTGCTGGTAGACACTTCAGTGTTCATTAGAATTTTATTGTTGAGACCCAAGAAGAGCAAGCTGTTTTTGATGAAGTATTCCAAGAGAAAAGATAAACAGCCTTCTGAAGAAGCAGGTTATTTTGTGGTAGCACTGTCTACTAAAGAAACCAACTGACTTCTTCCTGTTTGCTCACCTTTCCTTTGTTTATTGGTATTTCCACCAGAGGGAGGACAAGGCAAAAAGGAGAATAAATTCACGTTTAAGATAATGCTTCTGAGTTTTAGCACAACATCCCACTGTACTTCCCTGGAAGCTTTATTGCTAAGGCAGTAAGGAGACTATGTGAGTAGCAGTTAAATGCACAGCTGTTTCTGAAGTAATAGTGCTTGGGTTCAGATCTTTATTCTGGCCTTTATTGTGTGTTGTGGAATATATTACATTATACTGTACTTCTTTTATCTTATTTGTAAAATAGAGCAAGTACCCAACTCATGCATTTGTCGCAAGAACTGCCTGCTATGCAGTTTAACAGAGTATGTGGCAAATAGCAAGTGGCTAGTAAATGTTAATAATACTGTTTGTATTTCCATTTTACAGATGAGAAACTGAGGTTTATCAATAACAGGTGTCATACATGATTAGGTTAAAAAAAAAACCAAAAAGAGAAACTGAGGTTTAATGAAGTTAAAAAAAGAAAAAAAAACTTTCCTAAAGTCACACTGCTAGTTAGTAGCAATGCGAGGAAAAGGACTAAGGTTTCGAATCTACAACTTTCTCCTTTAAGCTACAGTGCTCCCATAAAGAGTATTTAAAAAATTTGTAATAGGAAGAGAATTGAGATATATACTTGAAAATATAAATAATCCACACTATCCCTTAGCCCAGAGTTCTGTTGTTCACTTTTACCAGACTTACTTGGGTTATATCATTTTAGTAACTATATTTGGCAGAACTATCAGGGTATGTTGCAGAGTGCTGTACAGCAAATGAAAAATGACTTCTAATGGTAGTTTCCCATTCATTACTTATTTGACTTTGACATTTGTCGTTCTAATGATCTATACTAGTTTATAAATTACTTAGTTCAAGTAGTTATATGCTTACAATACATATTCTAGAGAAAATACTCATTGAGATTATTATAAACTAAGTTTTTGACTTAAGTTCTCAAGTGCTTATATAAACTGCTTAGAAATAAATTTATCATTTAATGAATTCTGTTCACAATTTACTGTTATCTCAAATTGTTTATAAATTAATGGAAATGTCTCGCATACATTTTTAAATAACTTTTCTGTTGACATTTTGGGGTATAGCTTCCCACTTATATATTAAAATGCAATTTAAAGAAACCCCTAAACTTCCTCTTTTAGCTGTTTATTACCCACATTTGTCTTGGTATATCACCATCTAACTTTATAAATATTGCCCCCTCCTGTTTCTTGTTATTTTCACCTGAAAATTATTTTACTATGACTGTTTCCATCTTCTGCCTTAGTATCCTATTTTTATTTTTTATTTTATTATTTATTTATTTTATTTTACTTTAAGTTCTGGGATACATGTGCTGAACGTGCAGGTTTGTTAAATGTTGGTATGCATGTGCCATGGTGGTTTACTGCACTTATCGACTCATCATCTAGGTTTTAAGCCCTATTTTAAAAAATCTACATTTTACCTCAGCAAAGAAAAAAATTGATGAGGCAGCAGTGGCAACATATTAATAATTGTTGGGGCTGAATGATCATGGGACTTCATTATATTCTTCTGTACAGAAGTTTAACATTTTTCATGATAAAAAGGGTTTAAAAGGTATACTTTTTTCCTCCTGTCTCCAAAATTAGTTTCAAATATTTAATTTCATGATTCAGACATGTTCTTGGTTTTGTGAAAGGGATTCTGTTCATATTTTTTTTAAATCAATGGTTTTAAAAAGCTATTCTTGACACAGTTTTAAATCTGTTTTGACACTCTTTTTCTGGTTAGATGTTCATTTTCCTATAGCCTCATTTATCTTCGGAAGTCACAGCCTTTATTTGGAAGAAGAGGTTTAAAGTCATTATTCATGCCCCCAATTATTTCAGTTTTCTCTCTAGAAATTGAGAGCAACTAGAAATTATATTCCAAGTATTTGTCCTAGAGTTCAGTTTGGGTAGGCTATACTAGGAAAGGTGGATTAATTTACTTTCTAATTAGATCTGTTGGAACACTTCAGGTAACTCAAAAGTTTTTGATAGTGGGTCTTACGAAGAAATGCGGACAGTTGGGTAGAATATTAGGGGAATATGGAGACAGGCAATAAGTAGATGATGGTATTTGGTTGGCATCAAGGAGATCCAGCCATGAGTGGAAGATGGCCATTTCACATGTTGGCAAAATGGCAAAGGCGACCTAATGGATAGCAGCCCACATTGTTAGAAAGTAGAAACAGGTTTCAGGGGCAGTAGTTTTTAGGCCCTAGGAAAATAGGCAGGAGGTTTACAGTGAGTGTCCTGTTCCTAGAGAAACTTTGTTACTTTGTACAATAAAAGACAAAGCATTTGATATCTGGGAAGTGAGTTTCAAGGGAGAGAGATTAGATTAGTAGGAATAAAAAAAGTCTAGATATTAGGAATGACTTAGAAGCTAAGAGTTGGACAGAATAAGGCTGACTTGGTGCTAAGCCTCCGACTCTGAGGGCTCCTTAAATGTCTTCCTCCCAGCAATAAGATTTTAATAGTATTATCGTTATTTTTGGTTGACACATACTTACACATATTTATAGGGTACCCTGTGTATTTTGATACATGTATACAATGTGTAGGATTGCTTTTTTTTATTTTTGAGAACTAATTCTTGCTGTGAAACTAGAGAAATGTGTATACTAAAGGCTAGATGGGTTATTTAAAATTTTTTTTTTGAGACACTCTTGCTATGTAGCCCAGGCAGAAGCGCAGTGTTATGATCTCAGCTCACTGGATTCAAGCAATTCTCCCTGCCTCAGCTTCCCAAGTAGCTGAGATTACAGATGCCCGCCACCATGCCTGGCTAATTTTTGTATTTTTTAGTAGAGACGGGGTTTCATCATGTTGGCCAGGCTGGACTTGAACTCCTTACCTCAGGTGATTCACCTGCCTCAGCTTCCCAAAGTGCTGGGATTACAGGAGTGTGCCACTGAGCCCGGCCCCAGATGGGTTATTATGCTAAGTTTCTTTGAACAGCAGCCTTTTTCACATGTGACTCACTGATACTGGGTATTGGTTGGCAGGTTTGGGTCTGGCTGGCCCCTTTTTTTTTTAAAGATTTGGATCTATGTTTCCAGCTGATTGCTGGATTTATTGATACCTGTGACAGGGTCACAACTAATCTGGCAGCCCTAACAGAGTGTTACCAAATAATACTCAGTTTTTTTCCCCTAGCACAGAACTGTGAACACTCTGGGTTTTTTTTGGGGGGTGGTGGGGTGGTGGTGGATTATCTAGGTGGCATCAATTATCCCAGTTTGCCTGAGACTGAGGGGTTTCCCAGGATGTAGAGAACATTTCACTGCTAAAGCTGGGAACGTCCCAGGCAAACTAGAATGATTGGTCACCTCTTCTGTAACTAGCTAACATAGCTCTGTTTTGTGTGTTCTGTAATTTATTTAGAGGCTGTTTGCAGATAGTACAACTATGAGTTATATGTTGTACCTCAATTTAAAACTTAAGTGCATGGTGTAGATATGAATCCTTAACAGAGTAGCTTTTTTTTTCTATATTTAAATTATTAATGATGTAGAAAATAATTTTCACTAAAGTAGGAGAAAATACAGAATTGATATTTTCTAAATGTGGTATTTCAGCTAAGTGACTTACATCCACCAAAAGTTTCCAAGTGGGATTTGTGTTTATGAAATACAATTTTTATTAGATTTGTGGTAAATTCAAGAAATTCTTCTAAAGTAAAAAATACTGTTAATCATTTTACATAAAAGGTTACTTAACTTTAAAGCCAACTTATTTTCAATAAAGCTTATTAAACTAACTCACTGGTGAGTGAATTAATTGATAAAAATATTTTCTTAAATTTGTCTTTTTATAACCATTTTCGATTGGTAATGGCTTAAAATCCGATATGAACAAAGAATGTTAGGGCATTGGAAATAGCACTGACATTGGCCCATAGTTTTCCTCTGATTAAATGAAAGTGACACCGGTAGATTAGAATGAGACTAGGACAATTCACACTGCAATTGTGTTAGTTTAACTTTAACAATCTTTTAACACTCTTGTTTAAATGTAGCTGACATACCATAATTACAAATCTACAAGCCTTGATTATAGAATTTTACATCATGAACCTGTGGGGAAATTGTATTGATTTTTTTTTTTTTTTTAATAAAGCAAGCATTGTTCCCAAACTGTGGCATCTTCCCAAGTTTGTTTATATCTACATCTCTCATATACAACTGTGTATGGTATATATGCTATGTATAGCAGGTATGAAGACAACATAAAAGGTACATAAAATATCTACATTATTAGTTCAATATATATTATACTGATATAAAAAGTGAAGAATGCAAATGACACGTATACTTAAGTAGACGTAAAGTTTCCCCCCATTAGTTTTTGCTGTTTAGATACTTCTTATATTTAAAGCAATGACACATAGAAGTATGGTGGAGAGTATCTGGGAGAGGTTGAGAACACAGTCCTGTGATTTATTCCTGTAAGCTTTGCTAGCTTTGTTTTCTTTTCTTCTCTTCTGCACTTACCCCATTGCTAAGTTCAACCAGAATGGCTACCTTCCTCCTTTGAAATTTAGCTAGTTCCTTTAGGAGTTTCTGTAATGTATTCAGTTCTCCAAAGTGGTGTTCAGAGGCCATGTCAAAATGGATTGCAGGTGGTCAGCTCTTCACCACATTCTGCCAACTACTTGGCAAGTAGTTACTCTTAGGAGCAATATAGCAGGCAACCAGATGTTTCTTCAAGCTGGAAAGGGAGAAGGCTAAGGCCACTCATCATCACAGTTTTCTCAACACAAGGTATTTTATTCTCCAGGTTGAATGTGGAGATGAAAGGTTTTTTGCCCTGTCTGTGTATGGGTGTTTTGTTTTTTCATTACATTTTTTTTGTTTGGTTGGAAATTTTGAAAATCTGTAGTAAGCAAGGTTGGAAAATTTTATTAATAATGGCAATCTAAAACTCTTAGACAGTAAATACTTAGATGTATGATGTCTGTTCCAGTATTCTATATTCAGTAATATATTTACAAAAGAATATAATAATTTTCTATTGTGATGCTGTTGTGTCCAAATATAACTGATTTTTTTTTCTTAATAACTTGTCATAGGTTTAACTGATCCAAAGATCACTCATTTAGCAGCCTCACTCAGAACCTACATCTTACTTTCTTTGAATCATCTGGTATGGTGTTGGCACATAATACTTAGTAAAAGTCTTTGCAATGAACAGATGAAGAAATGAAACATTCCTTTATAAGGATTTTGAACCTGATCTGATAAGCAGTAGAGAGCCACTGAATAAATTACTATATTACAGCGTAATAGTTACTATAGTTGTTTATTCTTGCAGTGAGAGTTAAACAGATGGACTCCCAGGCTCCACTTACTACACATTATTACATATGTGACCCTGGGAAAGTTACTTAGCCTTTCAAAGCCCCAGGATTAGCTGGAACATGGGGTTAATGAAAGTATCTTTTTTTTTTATGGTATTGTTAGGAGAATTAAATAAGGTAATCATGTAAAGCACTTAGCCCAGGTGCCTGATATATAGTAAATGTTCAATAAATGCTAATTGCTCTCATTATTAACACCTATCTTTGTTCATTTGTGCTGCTATGAAAACACCTGAGACTGGGTGATTTATAAATAATAGATTTTTATTGCTTGTAATTCCAGAGATTGGGAAGTCCAAGATGAAGAGGCCGGCAAATATCTGGTGAGGTCCTGGTCTCTTGCTTCCAGGATGGTACCCTGAACACTGTGTCTTCACGTAACAGAAGGGAATAAAAGGGCCCAAGGCTGTGTGAAGCCTCTTTTATAAGGGGCTTACCCCCATTCGCAAGAGAGGAGACCTCATTACCTAATTACCTTCTAAAGGCCTCATCTGTTAACACTGTTGCATTGGAAATAAAGTTTCAGTGTGAATTTTGGAGGTATACAAACATTCAAACCATAGCAGCAGCATCTTTGTTACTTTTCTGTAGATTATCAACGATGTGAGTGAGGACTTAAGGATGAATGGTTACGGATCCCCAGAAGAGACTCTGGAACTTGCTTTCTTTTAAATTGTGATAAAAGCTTGTATTTTAGTTGCTTGTTCCGGTCACTGATTGTGGAGGGGGAAGGGAAGAGTATGAACCTGTGTTTTTGAATAATTTCTAAGACTTTGTAATGATCATCTTTTTGTGATCATTGCTGAGGCAGTGATTCCCTAACCCCAAGCCCCAGCAAAAAAAAATCTTCGATTTCTGTCAATTATCTTGTATTTTTAACAGCTTAAAAAACACTGTATCTATATCATTAGCACAATAGTTTTGTTCTTTTATTGCACTGTCATTAAGTTTATTGTAGGGAAGAGTAGTCAAGTGAGTTTTGGAGAACCCTAATTTCAAAATCTGTAAACGATTCACCCAGTGATTAGAAGATATTCTTACAATTCTAATGCTAGATTATAGTTATTTCCAAATTCTCCTTAATGTTTTTTAACTGAGTTCTTTGTTTGTAGTTGTTGAGATCCTTTCACTTCCACAAGTATGTTATGGAGTTCTGTGTGTATGTGCATGTGTGTATTCTAAATTAGGGTTTATTTGTCTGTAAAGGATATTGGAGCAAATAGGTATCAACTTTTTCATTAAATGTTCCTCGGCTTCTGAATAATACTAATGTCGTGATTTTAATATAACATCTATTGCCTGAAATACATTTGTCTACTGAAGTGTGTTTGAACTTAGATTACTAGTATAGTGTTAAAAAATTTTGATCTCCAAATCTAGAATGTTAAGTTCTGAAGACACTGAATTATATCAAAGTATACAAAGATTTTCTTAAGGCCAAACAGTTCTTCACATCTTTTCAGGACCAAAGGGATGGTGTCTAATAAACCATTACTTTTCACAGAATTGTTTTTCAGCAAATAGACATAGTAGATATTTGTCAATTGAGTTAAGGACTGGAGGAAACCAGAAAAGAGTTTGTGAGGGGGAACACATCAAGAGACTAGAAATAAAAGTTTACTTTATAAATAAAAGTGACTTAGAAATGGAGAAAGAAAAGAGAAGCAACTGTTGTTAAGTAATAACTACCCTCAGACAATTAGACATTTTTCAGGGTAGTATTTTTATTTTATTAGAGATATAAAAGATATGAAAATCTATCAAGGATTTGTTGAAAAGCAACAATTTTACATTTTTTAAAGTAGGAAGAGACAAGTCTGTGGAAAAATTTTATATTATTACAGTTCTATCAAAAAAGGTTTTGTAGTTTACCTAGAATTAACTAGAGTAGACTCTTTCATTCTAGTTTAATAGAGGGGTGTGTGTTTGTGTGTTTAACTGCCTTCTAAGTTACATAATGGACATAAATGAACTAATCCATCTCAGCTTATTATGATTGTTTCTTTGAAACTTAAGAAAAATAGTATGGAGAGAGGTAGGTTGAAATCTCATGGGCAGTAGGTGATATTTCAGGGATACAAAATAGCCAAGGTTTGGTCCCTGTCCTTAAGGACTTTGTACATTGTTAAGTTATGGAGTATACGTGTATATGAAGATTTATTCCTAGAATTCAAGTATGAATGTACTAATGTTTTTTTTCATTTTCATTTTAATGGATATTTAGTTTAGCTTTCTTTTTTTTTTTTTTTTTTTGGGCCCTAGTTTTTCAATTGTACAAATGTTGCTACAATGGACATTGTTATATATGGCCCCTAGAACGCATATGTAATGGTTAGCCTAAGGCAGAACTTCTCAAAGGGTAGGCCCAGAATGGATTTCAGGTGTGTGGAAGTGTAGCTCTTTTCAGCTATAAGGTTGGCCAGGTGTGGCCAAGAGCAGCCATGAGATACATGGGGGAAGAGTCATTCAGACAGAAGAAACAGCAAATTGAAAGACTTGAAAAAGGGAATAAGATTGGCCTGTTTGAGGAGCAGCAACCAGTGAAGGAGAGGAAGAGGGGTAGGAGATTCAGAAAAGTAAGAGGTAGGGGGTACAGATCTTAGAAGGACTTGGGCTTCAGATATCACCATCTCTATAGAGTTTCCTGGCTATGTCCAAAGTTAGTGCTCCCATTTCTGTGTTCCCAGAGAACTTTGTAGTTTTCACTATGATAGTACTAAAAATACATTAAGCTATTTGTTCTATTTACTAGGCTGGTAGCTTCCAAATTATGGTCTAGGAACCCCTTGGGGTCTCTAACACCCATTGAGGGGTTCTGCAAAGTAGAAAGTATTTTTATAGTAACTAAGACATTATTTGCCTTTTTAACTTTCATTTGCTCACAATTGTACAGTGGAGTTTTTCAGGGGCTATGTGATGTTTGATACTGGGACAGATTGAATGTAGAAGCAGATAAGAGAATCTAGCTGCTTTTATTCCAGATATAAAGGTTTGCAAAAATGTAAAATAGTACCCTTTTTCTAGTTTTTGTTTTGCAAAATGAGATTATTTTTCATAAAATAGTTTATTTTTGCTAACATTATAGTACATTTATTTTTAAGTAAATTAAATATATTTAAAATTTTTCTAACTTTAAAAATTTTTTTAAATTTCTGTTTTTAATTTCTAATACAGTAAATATTAATAGAGATAATTTATGTAAACAGAGCTCCTTGGGATCCTCAGTAATTTTTTTTTTTCCAGACAGGGGTCTTACTCCATTGCCTAGGCTGGATTGCAATGGCACGGTCTTACTCAATTGCCTAGGCTGGATTGCAGTGGCACGATTATGGCTCACTGCAGCCTCAATGTAGGCTCAAGTGATTATCCCACCTCAGCCTCCCAAGTAGCTGGGAACACCGGAGCATGCCACCACACTGGGTTAATTTTTAAAAATTATTTGTAGAGATGAAGTCTTACTATGTTGCTCAGGCTGGTTTTGAGCTCCTGGACTCAAGCCACCCTTCTGCCTTCGCCTCTCAAAGTGCTGGGATTACAGGTGCAAGCCATCATGCGCAGCCAATCTTCAGTAATTTTAAAGGTGTTTTGAGATCAATAGTTTGAGGCTGGGCATGGTGGCTCACGCCTGCAATCCCAGCACTTTGGGAGGCCGAGGCGGGCAGATCACTTGTGGTCAGGAGTTTGAGACTAGACCAACATGGTAAAACTCCATCTCTACAAAAATTACAAAAATTAGCTAGGCATGGTGGCAGGCACCTGTAGTCCTAGCTACTCAGGAGATGGAGGCAGGAGAATTGCTTGAACCCAGGAGGCAGAGGTTGCAGTGAGCTGAGATCACGCCATTGCACTCCAGCCTGGGCAACAGAGCAAGACTAGTCTCAAAAACAGAAGAAAAAAAAAGTTTGAGAACCATTGTACTAGAACAATAATTTGCAAACTTTATTATGTAAAAGAACTGACCTGGGTACTTTTTGAAGACACACTTACCCAGGGCAACCCTGATGATTCTAATTCTGTAAGTCTAGGGCAAGATCCAGGATTTGTACATTTTACAAGTCCTTGTGTAATTCTTTTCTTATTTTTTGCTAACTACATTTTCAGAAGCACCATACAATTCTGTGAGCTCCTGGACAAGATTGTTTTTTGAGGCGGAGTCACGCTCTGTCGCCCAGGCTGGAGTGCAGTGGCATGATCTCAGCTCACTGCAACCTCTGCCTTCCAAGCAGTTCTCCCACCTCAGCCTCCCAAGTAACTGGGATTACAGGTGCCCGCCACCATGCCCAGCTAATTTGTGTGTGTGTGTGTGTGTGTGTGTGTGTGTGTGTGTGTGTATAGATATATGTTTTTTTTTTTTGAGACAGAGTCTGACTCTGTTGCCCAGGCTGGAGTGCAGTGGCGCAATCCTGGCTCACTGCAACCTCGGCCTCCCAGGTTCAAGTGATTCTCCTGCCTCAGCCTCCTGAGTAGCTGGGATTATAGGCACGCACCACCATGCTCAGCTAACTTTTGTGTTTTTAGTAGAGGCGGAGTTTCACGATGTTGGTCCAGCTGGTCTCAAACTCCTGACCTTGTGATCCGCACGCCTTGGCCTCCCAAAGTGCTGGGATTACAGGTGTGAGCCACCATGCCTGGCCAAGATTGTTTTATTCATGTTTGAACTTTTAGCATACTGTCTAATGTATAGTAGGTGCTTAACATTGCCAAATGACTGGATGGAGATTGAGGGTAGAGTCCAGATTCAGATCACATCAAACAAGATATTTTCTTGGTTGGCTGGCAGTGACTTTTGGGTTATGTGGAAAAAAGGGACAGAGAGTTTTTAGTTGTTTTTGGTTAATTCTAACAGAAGATAAGAAATCACTGTAATACTCTATATTTATTGGTGAATAAAATGTTTTACATACATATTTTATCATTTGCTGAGATTTAACCCTTCAAGTGCTAAAACTATTTTTAAAGATACCTTTTGGAAAAAATTTCTTCAAATATGCACTTGCTTCATCAAATTACACTGAACTTTCCTGTAAATTAATTTTTTTCTGAATATTGCTACAAACTTTTAAAGATAGGTTAACAGAGTTAAAAATAAAGATGGGAGATTTAAGATGTGCTATAAGCAATGAATCCAAGTTAGTTATCCCAATATTTTCTTTCTTTGGATACTGGTTGTATAGAATTGAATTAATCTCAATCCTTGGTTTATGCCACATACTCATTATTGGTCTGTGCACAGCCCTCATTTGTTTGCTGTATGCCTGTGTTTATTACTTTCAAACAATATATTAATAACATAAGCCCATCACCTAATACAAGAAGTAAAACAGTGATAATAACATCTAATTTCGTGCTAGTCCCTCCACCTAATGTGACTACTATTTTTAATCTTGTGTTTATTATTACCTTTTAAAAATATAGTTTTATTATTTGTGTATTGCTAAAACATGTATTGTTCAGTTTTAGTTATTCTTTACTTTGTAAGAAGGACATTTTCTGGGACATACCGTTTTTCACCTTGTGTTGGTAGGATTCAGCTCTATATTTTTGCTCTTAGGTGGAGTACATTTCTTTTGATTGTTGTGTAATATTCCATTGTTAGATAATACCACAGTTTATCCATTCCTCTTATTGATGAGCATTTGGATTGTTTCGCTTATTAACTGTGTCTCTATGTACATTCTTGTTCATGTCTCTGGTAATTATGTCTGAGGATTTTTCTTGGTTATGTACCCAGGAATGAAATTGTTTGGTCATAAGTATGTGAATATTCCACTTGTAAGATGCATGTCTTAGTTCAAGTTGCCCTAACAACATACCATAGACTGGGTGGCTTATAAATGACAGAATTTATTTCTCAGAGTTCTGGAGGCTGAAAGTCTGAGATTAGGGTTCTAGCATGGTCATATTCTGGTGAAGGCTCTCTTTGGGCTGAGGACTGTTGTCTAATTGTATCCTCAAGTGGTGGAAGGAGATCTAGAGAGCTCTCTGAGGTCTCTTTTATGAGGGTATTAATCTCATTCATGAGGGCTCCACCCTCATGACTTCATTATCTACCAAAGACCCCATCTCCTAATACCATTACATTGAGTGTTAAGATATATGAATTGCGGTGTGGAGGCTGGGAGGAAGGGATGGGCACACTTTTAGTCACTTGCAGTACCAGACTTCCAAAGAGAAGTTGTACCATTTTATGTTCCCAACTGCATTAAGTGAGAGTTCCTTTCATTGATCCACATCCTCCCCAATGCTTGATAGACTTCTTAATTTTACTCCATTATACTGTTTTTGTTCAGTTTTCATTTTGGAAAAAATTGTTTTGCTTATCTTTCTAAACAAGCATCTAAAATATAAAGAGTAAAAGAAAAAAAAAAGGATGTGAGGCTCCAGACCCACACTCACTCACTTAATCATCTTCTACCTTGTATAGAATGATGTATGTATATACCTTAGGCAACCCAGAGTTTTAGCCTGGTGGAGAGGGGAGTCTTTCAACCCAACCTGTTTCCAGGACTGTGCACTTATTGAAGGGTGTCTGGAGAGTGAGGGGAGGCCTATAGATAGTATTTTGTGTACTGGGCCCTGAAAACCCTCTTGGTGCTGTTTTTCAGGAGCTGAAGCTAAAGAATGCTAATAATAATACTTTCAAAGTGATTATTTTCATTATTGTTAATTATGACTTATGGTACCTTGAGTTTGGCATAGCATTTCGAAAGAGATTGAATTATTTGTTGATAATGTTGTTTAATTTTTAACCTAATATCATGTGGTTTATAATTGTCAATACCGCAGATTTGAAAATCTGGCAGATTATACCCTTAATCTTCTCTGCTTGTCCCCAGTGCCACTACCACAATTAAAAAGTACTATTTTCTTAAAAGAGAAAATAGACCTTAAAATTGATATTTTAATTTTCTACATATTAATCTTTTTAAACTATGCTAGCATTTTTAGTATTACATTAAGTAGATGTGGTCTCAGGAGACAACTTTGTCTTTTATTTGTTTATAAATAGGATAATTCTAATACATTTATTTTAAATGGGCAATATGGTATATAGTATTTGGTGATGTCTGTCTTCATTGCAAACATCTAGTGAACACTCTAGCTACTTCCTCAGTGATTTTTCTTTTCTTGATAACTACCTATATTTTCATTCTAGTCTCTACTGTCCTTCCCTGTATGCACATAGCCTGTGTTCTTTGAAAGAAACTGTCTCACCTATAGCAGCTTTAGTGAGGGGCCTATCAGACTTTAAGACATTCATTTTTCCTGGCCACAGAAACTGATTCCTCTTGGTCATGTGATTTAGGCTGATCTAAACAGGGTAAATTAGTTTAAAGTAAGGAAGATAATTTTTTTAAAAAAACAAATGAAAAATCTTTTGGATCTGCTTTTGTATCCATGTCTGTTAAATCTGTATGTTTATATGTGTCAGGAGAAAGTGACATTTCACTATTAAACTGTATGAAAGAGCTCTAATCAATTGAATTAAAGAAAAGTAAGAGCTTATCAGTCTGATAGAAGCTATCTCACATGCTTTTTAATTCACATGACTTTGGTAATCTTTGATAAGATTAATTTGGTAAATTAAATCTCAAAATTCTCTTTAATAGTTAAAAATCTTAAAGCCATGTTATGTTAAATTAAAATCTCATTTTTGTTTTTTTTTCTCCCACTGGGAATTTAGAGTTAGTGGGGGAGTTAGTGGTTACTGGGAGTTAGATAGCAGGAGTGTAAAATGTGTCTTTGGTGAAGTTTATAAAACACGAGGATGTGGATTTTGCTAAAGAAAATGTAATTTTTTTAAGAGTTGCTTTAAAATAAAGAAAAAATTAGGCTGGGTGCGGTGGTTCATGCCTGTAATCTCAGCACTTTGGGAGGCCGAGGTGGGCGGATCACTTGAGATCAGAAGTCAGAGACCAGCCTGGCCAATTTGGTGAAACCCCATCTCTATTAAAAATAAGGGCCGGGCGTGGTGGCTCACGCTTGTAATCCCAGCACTTTGGGAGGCCAAGGCGAGTGGATCACGAGGTGAAGAGATCGAGACCATCCTGGTCAACACGGTGAAACCCCGTCTCTACTAAAAATACAAAAAATTAGCTGGGCATAGTGGCACGTGCCTGTAATCCCAGCTACTCAGGAGGCTGAGGCAGGAGAATTGCCTGAACCCAGGAGGTGGAGGTTGCAGTGAGCCGAGATTGCGCCATTGCACTCCAGCCTGGGTAACAAGAGCGAAACTCCGTCTCAAAAAAAAAAATAAATAAATAAAAATAAGCCCGGCATGGTGGCATGTGCCTGTAATCCCTGCTAGGCAAGAAGATTATTTGAACCTGGGAGGTAGAGGTAGCAGTGAGCCCAGATGGTGCCACTGCACTCTAGCCTACGTGAGAGAGCAAGATTCCATCTCAAAAAAAGGAAAAGAAAAAGAAAGAAAGAAAAAACTTGTAAGGTATATTGCTGAGTCAAAATGAGGAAACTGAGGCCAGTGTGAGAAAATGAGAATCCAATTTATTCCGCTCTCGGGCGAGGTTCTGTGGTCCAGGAAGGGGCCAGAGAAGTTGCGCTGGGCTTCTCAGGGCTTGGGGTTTTATAGGGAATGGAGGTAGTTGATTGGTCTTTACGGAAACAAAGAGCAGACAGTTTCATTGCTGAGGAGGGTTGATTGATCATTAGGGAAACAAAGAGCAGACAGTTTCATTGGTGAGGAGGGTTGATTGATCATTAGGGAAACAGAGCAGACAGTTTCCTTGGTGAGTTTCATTGGTGAGGGGGTTTGATTGATTACTAGGGAAACAAAGAGCAGACAGTTTCATTGGTGAGGGGAAGTCAAGGTGCCGATGGGGCGAGCTGCCATTGGTTGCCAGGCGGGACTACTGGTGGGTTGACCGGCTGGGGAGGTCAGTGTTAAGCTGCCATTGGACAAATTGTTGGCGGGCTTTATAAATTTTTGAAGGGGTCGAGTGAGGAATGCAGGAGTGGGTGTGTGGAGCCTGCATAGAGAGACCAGATAGGAGTGGGTGTGGGGGAGCCAGCATGGAGAGGCCTGATAGAAGTGGGTGTGGGGGAGCCAGCATGGAGAGGCCTGATAGGAGTGGCTGTGGGGGAGCCAGCATGGAGAGGCCTGATAGAAGTGGGTGTGGGGGAGCCAGCATGGAGAGGCCTGATAGAAGTGGGTGTGGGGGAGCCAGCATGGAGAGGCTGGCATGGGGAGAGATAAGTGTGTCCATTTAGCTCCCAGCAAGGCAGCCGGCCTTACAAAACTATACAGATAAAACTAAATGGATAAAAAGAAAAATCTAAGCCAGGGCAACAAAAGTTACCTCTGAGACCTGTGGTTACTGAGAAGATAGTTAATGTGGGGGAAGGGCAAAACCAAGTAACTATTAAACCATAGGGTATAATGTAAACGAATTGCTCCATTTTGTAGGCTGGTATCATCAGCTTCCTGAGAAACCTTTACTATAATGGATTGTAAAAATAAAAAACCATTTTAAGGACAAATTTCTTAATTTTAAATGCTGAGAAATGAAAGAGCTTGTTTGGGTTGATGCAGGACCCACAGCAATTAAACAATTGCTGATGGTTATATGTGATCCAAATGCACAGGAGGTTATTCCTGCAACCAGCCTAGTGGACCAGATAAACTCCACTGTAAGATTTGTTTACACTGAGAAGGGGACTGCCCAACTGTTCTTATAAATACCAAGTGGAGCACCCCAGATGAACCAGTTGATATGCTTCATATGCAAACCATGTGGGACTGGCTTTATGATAACCAGGATACTCTCCCACCGAATATGCCTGTTACTCAGGTCATGGTAAATTTGGGGGTAAAGGGGACCCCTATTTACCTGGGCATCCCTCCCACAGAATCATACAGCTGTTACAGAAGGCTTATTAAATTTACCGTTCCTCATGGGTCTTACAGATGCTTAATGAAACACTGGGGTAATTAACAACAACAATAGAAATGAAAAAGAAGAAAACGGAGTCAAAGGACTCACCCCAGAAGGGTGATAGAAACATTTGGATGGTTATTCACTATTTGCTCCAGATTCGAAAATTAAAACAAACAAACAAACAAAAAACAGTAAAGTTTATAATGAGAAAGATGACATTTCCTGGGGAAATGTTGAGGCAAATAAGATAAAGATTCACCAAAGGGTCTGAGTCCCTTGGTCCAACCCCCTGCTGGGGACTCAGATCCTTTTGATACAGGATCTTGCCACCTGGGGAATTTTCATAAGTGGGGAGCCTCTTTGTTCCCCTAGGACTGACTCACTGTATGAAGAGCTGCTGAATTCTACAGTGCTTGATACACAGCTCCTGACTAACAGGAGTTGTTTGGCTTGTGGTTAGTAGTTCCAAAGTGAACAAGTGATATCCTGTTTGAAAGCCCTGCTCTAGTTAAAGAAGAGTCAAGCAAATCTTTTTCTTTTGAGTTATTTATAATTTAGAGCAATTGAGTGAAGTATGTTTTTGTGAGCAAATTTACTTTTCTTTGAGTTCTCCAAAATTCGGAAACTATTTGTAACGTATTGTGATTTTATGACAAATAGTTATTTGCTTAAGTTTAGTAAGTCTTTTAAAACAGGACAAATGGATACACTGGTTATTTTGCCAAGGATTTAACTAGATTTACATGTTTTTATGTAAAGTTCCAGCAAAGTCAACTTATTAGGAGCCTGTATGACCAATCAGTTCTTGCTGCACTTTATGTGAGTAATCAGGCCAAGCATAATAAACCTAAAACAAACTTTGCACACAAGTTGGTCTTACCATGACTTCTCTTTAGTAGGAAAGGAGGGCTAGAGAGAGATAGAGAAATTGTTTCAAAGGAAAAGTGTAATACTCGATACTAGATTTCAGCCTCGACTTTGTTTTTGAGTGCAGATTGAATCATGAATTATTTCTTGGCTACAGTAATCCTCTAGAAAGTACCAGATTATACTTTTTCTTCATATTTTCAGTTGGTTCCCTAATGGAATAGGTTCCTTTTTCTGTTCTGACACGCATATACTCTTTCGATTGTCAGAATATGGTTACTTATCTCTCCTTACTTTACTTCCAAGGAAATCACAGTCATGATATTCTAAAGACCAGAGATACAAATCTCCTTTATTTGGCATTCCACTAAGCCCAATCTGTTATTCACTACAAATACCCTGCTACTAAAATTAAACAAGCACATTCTCTCTAGGCTCAGGGACTGTTGTGGAAGAGGCAGGCCTATGAGATTGGAAGGGCCGGTTTTGATGAATAGAATTGGGGCAAGATCAGGCTCTCCACCAAATCAAGGATTGGTACAAATATGCCTAAACAGCTGATAAAACTAGGGACTTTCCCTTCTAAGCTATTATGTGTCACCTTTGCATCTACCCCAACCGTGAAGAATTTCCTGCTTCCTGTAGAATTAAAGGAAGATAATTACTGATAGGATAAAGATACCTTGTGACAAAGCCTGCTGGGTATAATACTCCCAGTTATGAGTTGTGCAAATAGATATATTAAAAAAAAATTTTTTTTTTCAGAGCAATGCTTATGTTTTGTATAGCTAATTGCTATAAGTCCATAACTAAAACCAAGATTACAGTAGCTCAACACATAGAAGTTTAAAATAAGTCAGTTTTATAACCTCACCTTTGGCTTTTTGTTTGTTGGCTTTCTACTTAAAATAATAATAATAATTTTAAGGGATAATGAATGCCTGTTCACTTCATTCCTGTCTGGCCTAGAACAGTTTATTGGCTGTGGGTCTTGTTGATTCTAAGTCCCTTGGCCATAGGGAGTCCCACTGAGGGCAGGATGGACCTGGGAGAAGGCAGCCGTGCCACCCTGGCAGTGCTGAAACTTCCTTTGCAAAATTACGACTGAGACAGTGAAAGAGGTCTAACTTAACTGACTCCATCTTGCTTGTAAACTCCAAGCTGTCCTCATTCATTCCTGGGTGTAGGCTGAATGAACTTTGGGAGAAACTTAGTTTATAGTTAAGTTTAAACAAAGACAGTAACAGCCCTTCCCCAAAGCAGACCTTCTTACTTGGGGACTAGATCTTTGTAAGATTAACATTAACCACAAGATTAGAAATTATGGTTTAGGAGTCATGCAGCTGGATGCTCCAAGATTCTGACCCTTTCTAAACTGCTCCTAAGATCAGTGCTTGACATATTTTGCAGACCCTGCACATGATGGATTAGCTGGCACCACCCAGATTAATAAACTGGCTCATCTGATCTTGTGTCCCCCATCCCCCCCAGGAACTGACTGAGTGCAAGAAGATAGCTTTGACTCCCTATTATTTAATCTCTGACCAATCAGCACTCCTGGCTCACTGGCTTCCTCCCACCCACCTAGTTATTCATAAAAACTCTGCTCCCTGAATGCTCCAGGAGACTGATCGAGTAATAGTAAAACTCTGGTCTCCCATACAGCCGGCTATGTATGAATTACTCTTTGTGTATTGCAATTCCCTCTCTTGATGAATTGACTCTGTCTAGGCCAGGGGCAAGGTGAACTCTTTGGGCTGTTACAATGCTATGGGACAAAGTTAAGATTTGGTGGCCATTGGTGATATTATATTCTCCCCAGAGGCCACATCTCCTCTGGGGAGAATATAAACCAAAAATAAAATTGGAACCCTCCTTACCCCCAACCATCTTTATGGACTCCCTTCTAGGCCAGGGCACTGTAAAATTCAACCTGAAAGACTGGTCATTCCATGATAGGAAGTGGGAGTCTGACATGCCTCATTATACCCCTCCAGCATTAACATCAACACAGACCCTTAAGTCTGATAGAAACAATTACACTCTGTTTTCTCTGAAGTCTGCTACCTGGAGGCTTCCTCTGTATGATAAAACCGTAATCTCCACAATCCCTTATCTTAACCTAGATGTTCCTTTCTACTGATAGTAACTCTTTCAACCCAATTGCCAATCAGAATACGTTTAAATCTACTTATGACTTGGAAGCGCCCTGCCTTTGAGTTGTCCCACCCTTCCACATCAAACCAGTGTACATTTTGCATGTGTTGATTACTGTATTATGACTCTCTAAAATGTACAAAAGCAAGCTGTACCCAGACCACCTGTCCTCAGGACTTCCTGAGTTCGTTTCACTGGTGCGTCTTTAATCTTGGCAAAATAAACTTTCTAAATTGACAGAGACTTGTCTCAGATATTTTGAGTTCACAGATATGATATTGTCAGCCATCAATGTGCCTCTTATTATTTTTTCTTTTCAATAGCTTCTACTTATGCCTGTCACTGCTTCTTTTGCTACTACTAATTATTTTAGGAGAACTCAGACTTACTTACTTCTGGATAGTGATGTGAAAACTGATTATGAGAAGTCTGTTCTCTGATTCTTGCTTTATTTGGACTAGATCTTTTTTAGCCACTATAGTATTATACATTAATCTCCACTAGTACAAACTTCATGAGTCAGGAACACATCCCCCAAGGCCTGGCACAAAAAGAAGTCTCAGTAAATACTATAAAATGAATGAATTTACTCTGTGACATTTTAAGTTCCTTGAGGACAGAAACAGTGTCTTATTCCTTATGTCCCTTTAAAATTTAGTATATTTTAAAATATTTTAGAGTAATTTCTTGAATAGGGTATATATATCATATGTATATCATATATATGGCACGTGTATGTGTGTGTGTATATATATATGTATGACACAAATCTGCAAAGGTACAAAGAGATATACAACGAAACAGGAAACAGGAATCCCTCTCCACCAGCCACACAGCTTTCCCCTCCTGGAACTAACATCATTATTCATTTTTTGGTGCATCCTTCCAGAAATAACCTGTGCATGCATAAGTATTTACATTTATATCATCAAATGCAAATGGTAGTATATTTTCTAGACACTTTTGTACATTGCATTTTTTGGACTTAACATTATAACATGTGGAGCAGCTTCATTCCTTTTAATGACTGCGAAGTATTTGGAATAGACATAACCATATTTTTAAAAACCTTGTCTTCTGTTGATAGACCTTTAGATTGTTTCCAAGGTTTTGCTGTTTTGGAAAATGCTACAGTGAATTTCCTTGTTTGTTGTTTTACAAATGTGCAGATTTATCTGTAGAATAAATTCCTATAAGTGCAATTGCCAGCTTAAAGTTATAGGTATTAAGAGATATTGGCAAGTTTTGGCTTTGAAGAATTCTATTTACTATTTATAGTTCTACCAATGATTTAATACAGTATTTTGTTAACATGGCCTCTTGGTGTGGAAAGAATTACACTAACGGTACTGTTGAAATATCAAAGAAATTAAGACAGGTATGTCATAAATACATGAAATATGTGTAGATACTGGTCCATTTTATCATTTGCTACTATAAAATGTGCACACATCTATTATAAAAAGTTAAAAATCATCAAAATATACAAACACAGAACATGCATAGCATCATTTGTGGTTGAGAATTGAAAACAAATGTAAAGATGCAATATTATTGTGCATAAAATAACTGTAGTACATTCTGTACTACTGTAATAATTTTGTAGCCACCTCTTGTTGCTGTTGTGGCTCACTCCGTGTGACACTGATCACCTTCTTATGAACAGTTCATCTCTTCAGTAAATTGTGTTTTAACAGTAAAAAGTGATCTCTCACGGTTCTCATGTGTTTTTCGTTGTGTTTAGTGCGGTAATATAAATCTTGAATGTAAATCTCAAATAACACCATGGGACCCACTAATGATGCTGGAAGTGCTCCAAAGAAGCAGAGAAAAGTCATGACGTTACAAGAAAATGTTGAATTGCTTGATGTGTACCCATAGATTGAGGTCTGTGGCTGCAGTTGCTGCCATTTCTAGCAGATGATTCATCTTGTAAACAGACAACATAAACTTAAGGTGTTGGTAAATGCAGTATAATATTTTAAATGTATTTTCTCTTCCTTATGATTTTCTTAATATTTTTCCTCCAGTTTATTTGATTGTAAGAATACAGTATATAATACATATAACATACAAAATATGTAGTTGACTGTTTATGTTATTGGTAAGGCTTCTGGTCCACAGTAGGTTATCAGTAAAGTTTTAGGGGAGTCAAAAGTTTTATGCAGGTTTCTGACCATAAGGAGGGTCAACACCTCTAATCCCTCTGCATTGTTCAAGGGTCAACTGTATAAGAAGTGGAAATGCCCAAGTATGTTTAGCTTTTTTAGGAAGCACTTTCTTTTTCTCTTTTTTCTTTTTTTCTTTTTTTGAGACCGAGTCTTGCTCTGTCACCAGGCTGGAGTGCAGAGGCACAATCTCGGCTCACTGTAACCTCCGCCTCTGAGGTTCAAGTGATTCTCCAGCCTCAGCCTCCTGAGTAGTGGGGACTGCAGGCATGTGCCACCACACCCAGCTAATTTTTTTTTATTTTTAGTAGAGACGGTTTCACCATGTTGGTCTGGATGGTCTCCATCTCTTGACCTTGTGATCTGTCTTCCTCAGCCTCCCAAAGTGCTGGGATTATAGGTGTGCCCCGCTGCACCAGGCCTAGGAAAGTACTTTCTACAGTGTTGCAAATTTTGAGATAAGAATAAGTTAGGCCTGCAGAGATGCTAACACATTTAAATTAATTTTACTTTGAATATAGTCCTAAAAGAAGAAAATCTTTTTTTAAAAAATACACTAAATCGTAGAGCTGATGACATACCTCTTTTAGATTCTTAGATATTCTCATTTTCGCTGTCTCTTAGTCTCTCCCTCCTCCATATCTCTCTCTGACCCCCATATCTCTCTACACACACACAGAAATAGACAAGAGAAGTAGGTGGTAATTAGTTTGTTTAGGATTACCCAGCTAATTACTTGTGGAGCCAGAACTGTGGGAAACATTCCCTATTACTACTTTAAACTTACTTCACAGATGTGGATTCCTCAGAATGGCTTTTCTCTTGAAATTTTTTTAAGTCTTAGATTTTATTTAACATTTAGTCCTTTAAACTAGGTTCAATAAACTTTGACCATTTTTTTCAGTTTTATCATTTGAATTTCATTTTTTTTTTTTTTTTTTTTGAGGCGGAGTTTCGCTCGTTACCCAGGCTGGAGTGCAATGGCGCGATCACGGCTCACCGCAACCTCCGCCTCCTGGGTTCAGGCAATTCTCCTGCCTCAGCCTCCTGAGTAGCTGGGATTACAGGCACGCGCCACCATGCCCAGCTAATTTTTTGTATTAGTAGAGACGGGGTTTCACCATGTTGACTAGGACGGTCTCGATCTCTTGACCTCGTGATCCACCCGTCTCGGCCTCCCAAAGTGCTGGGATTACAGGCTTGAGCCACCGTGCCCGGCCTGAATTTCATTTTTTAAGTAACAATTTTGTGATAGCTGAAGAATAACCATTGGTTATGCTAGAAAATAAGTTAGCTTGGTAAACAGTTTTGCGTTGATGATCTCAAGAGGCTTTGCATATGATTTGCTTTAGTTTCTGAGAAGATCATCTTGATTTCTCCCCTTTGGAGACATTTTGGAGACTATGTTGAATATATTTGAAAATTGTAAGATAAAAGCAAATTAACCATACAGATATGCTGAACAAATTTACTTCTGAATGTAGTCTTAAAAGGAGAAAACATGTTTCAAATACAAATCTAAAATCTAAACAAAAATACAAATATAAAATTCTTGTTTCAAACACTATTGGCAAAGTATCTAGCCAAATAGAATAAGAAGCAGAAAAAACTTTAAAAGACCAATAGCACCTTGCTAGCACATTGCTAATAAGAACTAATAGGTACTTAAACTGATGAAAGTGATTCAGACAACAACATATTAACCCCCTACTGTGCCTTGTTTTAAGCTGTTAATAGACATTAGTCTTTTAAAGAAAGACTAACACTTCTATATTTGTTTTCTAAGCTTTTGATACATTAGTGAACTGTTATAGCCGCTTGCCATATCTGATTCTTACAGCACAGTGCATTTTCCAGAATACTTTTTAGAAATGCTTACTGCTCCAAAAGTTTAGATTCCATGTAGTCTTTAAGAGTTCTTAATGTAATAAATATTTTATATTACATTTTGATTATTGTGATTAAAATTTTTTGTAGAAGTTATATGGAATGAATAAATGCTAGTATTTTTCACTGACAATGTTGTATGTAGTGAAAGTAATAGTTCTTAGATTTGATTTTTTTCAATCACATAGTAAGACCAGAATTTTCCCCAATTTTTTAGTACTGTCATCTATGAAATTATAAGTATTGGTTATTTTCCTGAAATAAATTTAATTTTTAGAGATTTGACTGGTAAGGGTATGTATGTATGAGGAAGGAGGATTTTAAAGTGTAATTTTCTTAAAAATGTTATAAACTTTTAATGCTGACTCCCTACTCTTTAGAGTAATAGCTTAAATTTTTGTTTAGGTGCATTATTTTTATAGCACTTTAGAGAAGTGCTGTAGAAGACTTTGGTCTTTTAGTTTTTGCTCCTTTTTTTTGAGACAGAGTCTTGCTCTGTAGCCTAGGCTGGAGTGCAGTGGCACGATCTCGGCTCTGCAACCTCCGCCTCCCGGGTTCAAGCACTTCTCCTGCCTCAGCCTCCTGAGTAGCTGGGATTAAAGGCGTCCGCCACCACACCTGGCTAATTTTTGTATTTTTAGTAGAGACGGGGTTTCAACATGTTGGTCAGGCTGATCTCGAACTCCTGACCTCGTGATCTGCCCACCTCAGCCTCCCAAAGTGCTGGGATTACAGATGTGAGCCATTGCGCCCAGCCGAGTTTTTAACTCTTTTATCTTTTCATAGTAATTTCAAATATAAAGCTATTAGAAATTTGGCTTGGTTTTTAAAACAATTTTATCTTGGAGAAACTGTATGATATAAGTAAATGTTGAAGAATACGTTGGTTGGAATGAGTAATGTTATGATGTATATGATTTGGATAAATTAAGACTTTACCAAAAATCTGGGGTTTTAATAATTCTTTAAAAATAAGCATAGTACTTAATCTGTGGTCCAGATGGTACATTTGTTATGGTATAAGAAATGAATGATATGTGCACAAAGTGGTTTTCTATTGTTTCTCATCCCTATTCAAAATTAAGAAAAAAAAGAAAATATTTATGAGACTGTCTTATACAGTTTGTGTTTACCAAGTTAATATCTAAAAAGGAGATTGAGACATAGGAATTGAGTTTTTGCTAAAAGATAGTCATTCAAGGTAGTATTGGGGCATTGCAGTTTTGCTAGGATTAGTCTTTTGATTAAGATCAGGTGCATATTATGCCAATCAATCTTCCCTTATCCCAGAATAGATACTTATTTTTTTCATAGAGATGGGGCCTCACTATGTTGCCCAGTCTAGTCTTGAACTCCTGAGCTCAAATGATGCTTCTTCCTTGGCCTCCTAAAGTGCTAAGATTACAGGCCAGAGCCACCATGCCAGGCCTGCAACAGTGAAACAAGTCTTGAATGGCAAGTTTCAGACATCTCTAAAGGTTGAAATGCCCTGCTGGGAACCAAAGGGATGAAAAACTGTTCAATCTTCTTGTGCTGGTTTTACTACTATTGAAACAGAAATGACCAGTAAACTTGAAGACATCAACAACTAATCCTTTACCCAACAGCAAGCATACAGAAGCTCATCTTTCTTACACTTTTAATTGGTTACCACAGTCCTTAAAAGTCCCTGACTTTCTTCCCAAGGGAAAAACCTTTTCCAGAAAAGAGTTGAACTGAGAGAGAACATGTGAAATGATAACTAGTACCTCTCCTGTCAGCTACTAATGTTACTGCCAATCTGGACTGTGATAAATTTTCCTAAGCCCGAGAGTTTCTTCACTGAATTTATTTCAACAGGTATTTATTGAATCCTATGTATAAGGCATTATATTAAGTATTGACCACTGCTTACCAGAATTCTGTTACTCAATTTTTCCTAAAATTGGCCCCCTGTACCATCACCAATTCTTAGCTGAAAGAGCATTCATAAGTGCTGTTTAACACATAATACATGACATGTCCTAGCTTAACATTCCGAAATGTCAGATATTCAGGTTTATGCTCAATGTGAAAATTCAGATGAGTGTCTTCCTTATATTATGATAAATTTGTGAAATTAGTGATACTTGTAATACAGTGTTACTAAGAAAAACTATAGTTGTGACTAAATTCACTTTATTGGCAAAGACACTACTTTGAATTACAAATAAATATTACAGCATTTCTTGAATTGCACATAATATATTTAGAAAGTACTGTTTTGAAACCAATGAGTGATAAGAAAAATGCTGAAACAGGAAAGGCAGTTCTTTTATAACTATAAAAGTAAGGTAATATCACTTTTATACTTGATTTATTGAATACTAATGTTTTCTGCTTCTAAAGTCTCTTGTCTCCACCTGGTGCCCCCAGCTTTTTCTTTCTTTCGTTTGTTTTGGCAACATAAAAAGGGATGGGAACAACAACATTAGTTGATATTTATTGAACTTTCACTGTGTGCTGTATATACATTAGCTAAGCATTTAATGTATATGTAATTTAACTTTCACAATACTTAATATGAAGTAGTTGCAATGACCCACACTTTACAGATGAAGAAATTGAGTTTAAGTAATTTACCCAAGATACACATCTGGGAAGTGATAGAGCCAGGATGAGAGCACCTGTTGAGTGATACAAGCACACTGACTATCCCTTTTTATACTTTGACAAATTTATATGAGAGGAAACTGTGTGGATGTAGAAAGGTGAATAAGACATCCTGTTTTCTGGAAATTCAGAGAAAGAAGTCCTGTAGTTAAGGACAGAATGTTTTATGAGGTCAGAGGAGGTTACGACAAACTGCCTCTATGGCAATTTCTTAAACTTGGCATTTTTGATATTTTGGGCTAATACTTTGTTGGGGGCAGGGAAAGCTATCCTTTCCATTGGGGTATTTAGCAGCATCCCTGGTTTCTACCCGCTAGGTGGTAGTAGCACCCTCACTACACACAATTGTGACAAGAAAGATTGCCTCCAGAAATTATCAAAATTGCCCCGGTTGAGCACTACTACTCTAGGATTAGAGAAGGCTTATCACAGGTGACATTTGAGTGGGATCTTGAGATTGAATAGAGGTCACGTTTTAGATAGAACCATACGTGTGAAGGCATGGAGGTGTGAACCAGTATGTTACATTTGGGAGGCAATAAAATACATGTGATGGCTGGAGCATGTAGGGTCTGTGGGATCGAGGAGTTAGAGATAAAGCTGATAAATTGGGACCCAGTTGTATATGTCATACTATTAATAAGTATAGGTTTTTTTTTCTATAGGTGTTAGGGCTCCATCAGAGCTTTGCAAATGATAACAATCTGGATGGTCCACACAGTATTTAATTGCCTCTTTGGATCTTCTACTAGAGTGTAAAGAAGACCACATCTCTTATTTACCATTATATGCCTATTGCCTATGATGGTACTTGGAACAACTTTGTGAAGTAGGAAGGACAAAAATAGGGAATTTATAGATGTGAAAACTCCCAGAAGAGGTTGTGGTGGTCATGAGAATAAAATTTGAACACCTCCATATAAAGGGAACATCATTAATTAAGGGCCTCAACTACTAGATTGTGAAATCCATTACTACATTTGTCCCAAGGCCTTCCATCCCATGAGCTGCTGCCAGCCAGAGACTGACTGCAGCAGGGATACTAAGGCCTTTGCCAGGAGTTCCCCTGACAGCAGACTTTAGCTTTAGGTTTTCCCAGTGGCCTTGCTGAACCTTCCTTAAACTGTGGGGAAGTCTAGTTGCTTCTTCCTGACCTTTCCCCACTCCTACCTGCACACAGGGTCAGCATTGCATTGTAGTCTGATGACTCTTCCAGCTTTCTCTAGCTCCCTCTCCATTTTCTGTTCTCATGGATATTTGCCCAGATAAAATCCTTGCAAGTTTAATCCCATCTTAACGTCTGTTTCTCCAGGGACTGGCTAACACACAGATTAAGTGACTTTCAAAGGGCACACATTTATTAAGTAGCAAAATATGCTCTATAATCTAGAATTTAGGTATTTAAATCCATACCCCTAACCACTGTATGCTCTCCATTACTAAGGCAGTAATGTATGACACTGGCATTTATTTCTCCTAATCAGTATTTTGAGTCTAATGGTATGATAAAATGCCTTACTTCTGTAGTTGATTATCAAATCTTTAAGAATTTCTGATTCTAGATTTTACTCATCGTAAGAATTTTCTGGCTCTTGCTTGGCATATTGATAGAAGATGGCATGGGAGTGGGTTAAATACAGTAGATAATTTATATCTTGTTGAGGGATGTGTTCTCAGATTTTTTCTAATTCCTAGACTTGCAAACAATGATTTTCTTATATCCCTTTACTTACTATTGTTACTACCAGTAGCAATTGACTTCCATTTCTGGGTCTTTTTCCTCAAAAAAACAATGTTGTTTTTTGTTTGTGTTTTAATTCATTAACTAGAGTAATACTAAACACAAGGACAAAACAAAGAACAGAAAAGCTACATTGAGACCGAGCAGTGGATAGTTATCAGACCGTATTGATGACTTGTTCTTGAATACCATCTTCACAGCTCATAGCCTTTGGAATTGTATTTCAGCAAAATTAAAATTATATTACCTGAACATTTTGGTATATTTACTGAGAGTTAAGTCCTCAAATGTCAGTACTCTTGCAGGCCATTGACATATAGGAAAACGTTATTGAGGGCCTTCTACAAATATACCTTAATTTTTTCTTTACAATAAAAATGTTGACTTTACCTAATCTTTAATTAGAGATCTTAGAAATATGAAACAGTATTCAGTTAGTAGAATAAATATTTAAAAATTTCTACATTTTTATTTTATGGCCAGTAAATGTTGGGAGAAGAAGGGGAGGGATGAGGAAGAGACATAATATAATGAGGGAGTCAGCTGCAAAAAGAAGTACTTGTTATAGGTTGACTATTCCTTATCTGAAAATCTTAAGTGCCTCCAAATCTGAAAACTTTTTGAGCATCTACTTGACACTCAAAGGAAATGCTCAGGGGAGGAATTAGGGTTAGGGATGCTTAACTGCTAACTACTATATAATGCCAATATTCCAAAATCCCAAATCAGAAACACTTCTGGTCCCAAGTGTTGTGGATAAAGGATACTTAACCTTTATTTGCTTTGGCCTGTGGGCCTTAGGTAGCATTTCACTGATTTTACCCATTAAAGGACTGAGTTCCTTAAGAGTGACAAAACATGCCTTATCTCTGTGTAGTCTCCAGAATCAAGGATCATAACTTTGTAGTTATTCATGAAGCATTTGACTCCTAAATAGATGACTGGCTGTTGAATCAGTGATCATAATTCCTTAAATATTCTTATCCTCAAATATTAGAGAGAGTACTCTGATTGGGATATCTAGCATAGCTCAGGGTAGTTCTCCCTGAACAGTATCAGCAGCCCACGTGAAATTGAGCCAAGGGCCAACTCTAGACTCAAACCAATTTTCCTACTCTTTATTGTTGGACTTGGTAAATATATCAACTTTTGGATATAAAATCTTCCTTCAGGTTTTCATTAAATCTGCAGTTCCCTCTGACTAGAATACTCCCTAACTTTCTGCTCTGAGTAATACTAGTCCTTAACTTTTAGGTCTCTTTTTTTATCATTACTTTTTAAACACATTTTTATTTTCTTTTTCTTTTTCTGTTACTTCTTTCTTGAAGTCTTCCATGGTTAGTGGTAGGATCAGGTGATCTTTTGTATGTGCCCCATGCACCATCAAAACTACAGACTTACTTGTATCACACCCTTACTATCCTTATTACCTTCTCTTGGAATCAAAGACCTGAACCTCTTATTGAAAGCCAACATTCTGTGATCTTGATCCTATCCTTTTACCCTGTGTGTTTGTCTCTTCTTAATTCTGTGTCTCTAACCTCTCACCAGTTTTTTCTCAGTAGCATTGAGGCCTGCCAAAGTCACATTTTTCTTACAGAAACAATGGCAAAAACCTCTATCCTATTTCCCTCCCTTGGAACCAAACTTGTCAAAGGAATTATCTTCTCCACAACCCTACCTCCTAGTCACTTCTTAACCCATTGTAGTCTGGTTCTTTTCTTAGGAATAGCAGTAAAACAAAGGTCACCCATAATTTTTAAGGTCTTTATCTTGCCTTCTTAGTAACAGTTGACACAGTTGTCCTTTCCCACCTTCATAAAATGCTTTCATCCTATTTTTTTTCCTTACTACAGTGATACTTCAATTTTTTGGTTTCCCTCTATATCCTTCCTTCTTCTCATTATTATTTTTGACTCCTTTCTTTTATTTATGCAACAAAAATTTATTGAGCCATCAATATATGTCAGGTACTGTTTGAATGATAGAGATACAACAGTGAGTAAGACAGATGTAGTTTTTGATCAAGTGTAGCTTACCCTTATGTAAATGTTTTCTGGGGCTTTCCCCTTTTTTATTCCATAAGCACTCCAATGAGCAACATTGCCCACTCATGACTTCAGTTATCATCAATATGCTCATGACTCCCACATTTATGTTTTTAGCCCAGACCTCTCTCTTGAACTATGGGACTGGCTACCTTTGGCCGTTTCTACCTTGATATCACGTAGTACACTTTAAACAAAACATGATAAAAAAGGTAATAGTTTTATATTTTACCTCTCCCACAGTCTTCTCCTGGGCCCCTTATCTCTGACAATGATACTACCATCCCACCATTTACCTAATTATCTTTGGCTTTTCCTGCTTCCTTGTCTTCCCATTCCATCACCCGGGTTAAAATGCCTACATCTCAATTGCTGTAGCTACTGCCCTTGTCTAGGTCACCATTATCTCTCTCCTGGATTACTACCACACTCCCCTTGTCTGCCTGGCCTAAACTTGCCTGTCTCTGTTACATTATCCATATTGCAGCTGTAGTGATCTTTATAAAAGATAAATATGATTATGTCACATACCTGTCAAATACATTTAGGAAAAATTTGGTTGTTTCAGTATAACTTTATAAGATTATAATCTAGTACCCTGCTATCCTGTTCAGCATTATCCTTTGCTACTCTTCTGTGCACTCAACAAACCAGCCTTATTTAATGTTCAAAGCAAATGTTCATGCTCTTTCTTGCTTTAGAATCTTATATGTTCTTAGTATCTAGAATGCTGCCTCCCTGCTTAGTACTCCTGCCACATACCCTTTTTCCAATCTCTGTCCTGTTAATTCTTACCCATCCATCAAATCCTAACTTTGACATCATTTTCTAGGGAAAGTCTTCTTTAATGGCCCTCTTCTAACCCCACATTTAATTTGGCTGTCTTTTATAAAACAGAATATTCTCCCCAAAATATACTTATTTTTCTTAAGAGTTGTGGTTATGAAATACATTTAAAATGTGAACATTGTATTCTTATTTGGATAATTGAGTTTCTAGTTGTTGGTTTTTTTTGTTTTTTTTTTTTTTTTTTGTAAGGTCCCCAGGGAGCCTTTTACTTGCCACTGTGGTTCAAAAGAAGAAAATGTGAGATGAGGACCTGATGAATACTTAAGACGGGACAAATTATCATGTCTGCTTCTTGTTCTTGTTAATAGTGCAGGAAATGTCAAGCTTATTATTTAGCTGTTATATGAAGGAACAATGCTAGTGGGTCTCTTGATGTTGAAAAACTGATTTTTAAGGACTCAGTAGTATATTTGCCTGGTGAAAGTGGGCAGGGAAGAGGAAGGATCCAGCCAAAGATGATTGGACTTCTCTATGAGCAAGCTATTTCAAACTCTTTTTTTGTTGTTGTTAAGACAGTGTCTCACTCACTCTGTTGCCCAGGCTGGAGTACAGTAGTGCGATCTTGGCTCACTGCAACCTCCACTTCCTGGATTCAGGTGATTCTCCTGCCTCAGCCTCCCAAGTAGCTAGGATTACAGGTGTGCAGCACCACACCCAGCTATTTGTATTTGTAGTAGAGACCAGGTTTTGCCATGTTGGCTAGGCTGGTCTAAACTCCTCATCTCAAATGATCTGCCCGCCTCAGCCTTTCAAAGTGCTGGGATTACAGGCATGAGCCACTGTGCCCAGCTATGTTTCAAACTGTTTTGATCCAACCCAGAGTAAGAAATATTATTTTATTTTGCATCATGACATAGTACACTAATACTACTTATGATGCACTCTGATATTTCTAATTCCATTTCTGTTCTCTTCCATTACACGAAAGCTGATCACAGTGCACTGGGTTAATTTCATGAGTCAAGGATTACAACCCTGCCTACTGGGTTACAACTAGCAGTTTGGAAACAGTCCTGTAGAAATAGCTGGTGACTTGAGGCCAGGCACAGTGGCTAAGGTCTATAATCCCAGCACTTTGGGAGGCAGAGGCGGGTGGATCACCTGAGGTTAAGAGTTTGAGACCAGCCTGGCCAACATGGCAAAACCCTGTCTCTACTAAAAATACAAAAATTATCTGGGTGTAGTGGTGCACACCTGTAATTCCAGCTACTGGGGAGGATAAGGCATGAGAATCGCTTGAACTCCAGAGGAGGAGGTTGCCTTGAGTGGAGATCGCACCACCATACTCCAGCCTGGGTGGGTGACAGAGCGAGACTCCATCTCAAACAAAAAAAAAAAAAGAAAAGAAAGTAGCTGGTGACTTGAATCTGAATCTGTTTTCCAACTGACTAGTTAAACAAGCAGAATCAAAGCCAAGTGGGAGATAATGGGTAGTCCATGTGCATGACTAAAAGTTACTGACTGCTTGTTGTGTATGCAGCACTGGACCAGGAACTATACTTACTTTATATTTACCACCCTGTTGAATATTAGTCGTCCTGTTTTACATAGGGAAACTGAGGTTCAGAGGGGCAAGTAACTTACTTATGGCCATATGTATAGCAAAGGTCAGAACTAAGATTTGAACCTTTGCAAGTTAGTCTTCCCAACTCCAAAACCCATGCATTTGCATCCTATCAGCAAGTCTCCCAGGTAAGCAATACTGCAATATACATGCCAAATTTAGAAGGGAATTAGTGACATTTAGGTGTCTTGAAAATTTTATGGTGGAAAATAACAATAAAAAGCCCCATTAAATGTGAGTTGAGACAGGCATAAACATTGACAAACAGTTAAATAGTGATAGATTATATTGGCTTTCCAGAGAGCTTAAGTCTTCATGCCTCTGCTCATCCAAGAGGTAGAGGTAACATCCTTAAGGCTGAGATATATGGGGTTTTCTTGTTGATAAGGTAAATGAAATGTTCAGAGGCTTTACTACTGCACCAGAGCAGATAATAAGGCAATTAGAACTGTTAAATTGATGAAACACCAGACTAGGATGAATTATATTATGAATTACAAAGAAACAAGAGATTTTACCGCAACTTTTGAGACCTAAAGAGGAAAGATGTATCAGTAAAGTGAGGAGAAATTGATAGTTAAAGTGCTAGATTTATTGACCTGAAAAAGCCAACTTTCAAATTTTAGGGCCAGTTTCAGACTATATCAGCTTTGTAAATAAGTGGAAACATTATCAGTTTCTGCTGATAGTTTAATTTCCTCTATTAATAAGATGAATTTAAGATGTGTTTCTTCCTTTTCTTTTCTTTTTTTTTTTTGAGACGGAGTTTCGCTCTTGTTACCCAGGCTGGAGTGCAATGGTGCGATCTCGGCTCACCACAACCTCCGCCTCCTGGGTTCAGACAATTCTCCTGCCTCAGCCTCCTGAGTAGCTGGGATTACAGGCATGCGCCATCATGCCCAGCCAGTTTTTTGTATTAGTAGAGACTGGGTTTCACCATGTTGACCAGGATGGTCTCGATCTCTTGACCTCGTGATCCACCCACCTCAGCCTCCCAAAGTGCTGGGATTACAGGCTTGAGCCACCACGCCCTGCCCTTTTCATTTTTTGAGCTGCAACATACCCTAGGGATCATCCAGTGAAACCTCCTAATTTTATAAATGAAGAACCTGAGACAGGGAAATTAAGCAGCTTATTCAGGATTACATTTCAAAGTAGTTGAGAGTTGGAACTAGAACCCAGATTATGTGACATGTCATTGGCTTAACTTTTATTTGAACTGAGTAAGAGTGTTGATAAATAACTTCTTATATAAGCTGATTTATGAATACTGTACTTTCTTTAGAATTCCCACCATATAAAATAATCTCATTGCTAACACTTAAATAATACATTCTTTGCCAAAGATAGCTGGGAAACAATCACTAGAGAGAGGCAAGGCTTCATTTCAGTGAAGAATGGGCTGCTTACTTTTTTTGTTTGTTTTAAAAAAAGCTTTGTTTCATAATTTCAGTCTAGGATCCACAAACAGTATCATCCATACTTAGAAGACAGACTTCTGGAATACTCTTCAGTAACATGAGACTCAAGATTTATGCCATAAACTTTTCAGGTGTCACTGTAATTCTTGGTTTACACAAATAGGAAAACTATTCAATTGTAAGCTCTATCTTCCTTTAGAAAACTTTTTGGGATATTATTCTCCTATATTCCCAAAAGTCTTTTCTAGGTTCCAGAAACCATATGTACATATATGCCTTTAGTTTAAGCAGGCAAAACTAAGTCCTATTGTTTCAGTTACTAAATGTTAGATCTCTAATACCATCATCTACATGATTTTTAATGTAATTAGGCAGAATGATTGTTGAGTTACTATTTGTGCCAGCAATTTAATTGTAAAGCATTATATAGCTATATGTTACCAAGATATAACTAATTAAGTTAGAGTTGTTTGGATAAGTAATCACTTTAAGAGAATTAAAATTTCACTGATTGGTGATTTGAGAAAGGCTTCCTGGAAGAGATGGTATTTGAGCTAGGTCTGGAGCAAGTAGTAGAGATGAGGAGGTAGGGTTAGGTTAGAAATAAGGTAAAAGTCTCCAGAGCTCATTTAGGAAATAACTAGGATATATTTAAGGGCATGGCATGGACATCATGACAGGAATATAGAAAGTCTGGAATGTATACAGAGAAATACACACAGAGGTTTTTTTAATGTCCTTATTAGAAGTTTGGAATTCCATAAGCATTGTTTCTGTTTGATTACTTGTGGAAAGCAAGGGAATTCCAGTGACAATTTGAAGGTGGCGTTGTAGAGGAAAAGAGAGCAGTTGTTTCCTAGTAATTTCATGATTTTTTTTTTCCAGCTAGATTTTTAAACTTAGAACCAATTTGATCTCTGATAAACTATGTCTAGTTAAGTGCTATATAGTAGGGGTTACCCAGTCATTGTTTACTAAAGATGAATGAATTTCTGCATAAGGAATTTCTTTTAAGTAGAGGCAGTTTTGTTTTATTGCAAAATTTGTTTCATTTTGTTTTGTTTTTAATGCCAATTTATGAATAGAGCACATAAAACTGGCCTTGTCATATTTGCCAACAGCTAATGACACCATTTCAAATGTAGGTAAAGCATGTATGAAAGAATAAATTAGCATATGAGTGAATGAAGGACAAATTAAGCCAAGTAAACTTGAATGTTCTTAGTTGTATTGAATTTTTAATGGAGTAGAATTATAAAATTAATATTTGATAGAAAAAAACTATCTAATTTTCACTAACATGATTAATACTATTTTAGGAAAGTTGAAGTCAAGTTAGTTATAATACGGACTAAATATTACCAGTTGAATCATAGTAAAGATAATGACAGAATTATATTGAATTGAGGGTCGTATTTGACATGGTGCCATAGGTGTTATATTAAATACAGTTTTATTTAAATAATATTAATTACTTGGAAGAAAGCATGCAAGAAATCCTCAAAGGATGCTAAATTTGGATTGTAATTACAGAGAATTGAAAAGAGCTAGAGTGATGAGGCACGTCTTGGTAGATAAACACAATGAGATTCCCTTTGAAAAATGAATTCCCTTGAGAGGAAAGTGGAGTAGATTTTTGCATTAAAAACATTTTGTTTCTAATTTGGCATTTGCCAATCTGAGTAAAAATTGAGTACCTTATTTAAGAGACTGTCTTGTGATCTTTTGTATTTATTCAGTATATTAATAACCAAAATTTCTTCATAATATGTAAAACCTAGATACAGGTATACCTTGGAGATATTGCTGGTTCAGTTCCAGACCATCACAATAAAATGAGTCACACAATTTTTTTTGTTTCTCAATAGCATGTCTAAAAATGTCAGTACCTTAATTTAAAAACACTTTATTGCTAGAAAAATGCTAACAATCATCTGAGCCTTCAGCGAGTCGTAATCTTTTTGCTAGTACAGATCTTGTCTCAGTGTTGATGACTGCTGATTGATTAGGATGTTGGTTGCTGAAGAATGGGGTGGCTGTGGCAATTTCTTAAAATAAGACAATGAGGTTTGCTGCATAGATGGACTCTTTTCATGAACGATTTCTCTATGGTGGCATGCCCTGCTGTTTGATAGCCTTTAAACCACAGTAGAACTTTTAAAATTGGAATTAATCCTCCTAAACCCTTCCACTGCTTTATCAACTAAGTTCATAAGTATCGTAATTTTTTTTTGTCATTTCAGAGTAGGTTTCATCTCAAGAAACCATTTTCTTTGTTCATCCATAAGGAGTAACTCTTCATCTGTTAGATTTTATTATGAGATTGTAGCAATTCAGTCACATCTCCACTTCTGTTTCTCTTGCTATTTCTGCCACATCTACAGTTATTTCCTCCACTGAAGTCCTGAACCCCTCAAAATTATCTGTGAGAGTTAGAATCAACTTTCCCGAAACTCCTGTTAATGTTGATATTTTAACCTCCTTCCATGAATCATGAATGTTCTTAATGGCATCTAGAATTGTGAATCCTTTCCAAAAGGTTTTCAAGTTTTCTTTTCCCAGATCCGTCAGAGGAATAACTGTCTGTGGCAGCAGTAGCCTTACAAAATGTATTTCTTAAATAATAAGACTTGAACGTTGAAATTATTCTTTGATTCATGGGTCACAGAATGGGTGTTGTATAAGCAGGCATGAAAACAATATTAATCTCCTTGTATATCTCCATCAGAGCTTTTGCCTGACTAGGTGCACTATCAGTAAACAGTAATATTTTGAAAGGAACCCTTTGTTTTTTTAGCAGTATGTCTCAACAGTGGGCTTAAAATATTCATGCTATAAACAGTTGCGCTGTCATTCATGCTTTGTCATTTCATTTATAGAGCACAGGCAGAGGAGATTTAGCATAATTCTTACGGGCCCTAGAATTTTTGGAATGGTAAGCACGCATTGGCTTTACCTTAAAGTACTAGCTGCATTAGCCCCAAGCAAGAGAGTCAGCCTCTTTTTTGAAACTTTGAAACCCAAGCATTGATTTATCCATTTTACCTGTGGGAGTCCACCTAGATGACATTTTCTTCCAACAGAAATCTGTTTCGTCTATGTTGAAAAATCTTTTGTTTAGTATAGCCACCTTCATCAGTGATCTTAGCTAAATCATCTGGATAACTTGCTGTAGCTTCTACATCAGCATTTGCTGCTTCTCCTTGCACTTTGATGTTACAGACACGTCTTCTTTTCTTAAACCTCATGAACTAACTTCTGCTAGCTTACAGCTTTTCTTACACAGCTCCCTTACTTCTTTTAGCCTTCATAGAATTGATGTTAGTTAAGGCCTCACTCTGGATTAGGCTTTGGTTTAAAGGAATGTTGTGGCTGGTTTGATCTATCCAGATCACTAAAACTTTCTCCATGTCAGCAAGAAGGCTGTTTTGCTTTATCATCATTCATGTGTTCACTGGAGTAGCCCTCTTAATTTCCTTCAAGAAGTTTTCCTTTGCATTCATAACTTGGTTAACTGTTTGGCACTAGAGACCCAGCTTTAGGCCTGTCTTAGCTTTCCACATGCCTTTCCCACTGAGCTTAGTCATTTCTAACTTTTTTTTTCTTGAGATGGAGTCTCACTCTGTTGCCTAGGCTGGAGTGCAATGGCCTGATCTTGGCTCACTACATCCTCCGCCACCCAGGTTCAAGCGATTCTCCTGCCTCAGCCTCCCAGGTAGCTGGGATTACAGGCATGTGCCATGCCGTCTCGGTAATTTTTGTATTTTTAGTAGAGATGGGGTTTCACGATGTTAGCCAGGATGGTCTCGAACTCCTGACCTCAGGTGAGCCACAGCGCCGGGTCAATCATTTCTAACTTTTGATGTAAAGTTAGAGACATGTGACTCTTCTTTTCACTTGAACACTTAGAGGCCATTGTAGAGTTGCTGATTGACCTAATTTTAACATTGTGTCTCAGGGAGTAGAGAGGCCTGAAGAAAGGGAGAGAAATGAGAGAACAGCCAGTCAGTAGAGCAGTCAGAATATACACATTTGTCAATTAAGTTTGCCATCTTATATAGGCACAGTTTGTGGAACTGAAAAACAATTATGATAGTAACATAAAAGGTCAGTGATCACAAATCACCATAAGATACAATAGTAGTGAACAACTTTGAAATTTTGCAAGAATTACCAAAATGTAGCCCAGAGACACAAAGTGAGCACATACTTTTGGAAAAAGGCACTGACAGACTTGTTTGACACAATTGCCACAAAACTTCAATTTCTTAAAAAGAAAGAACGAAAGAAAAAACCAAAAATGCAACATCAGCAAAATGCAATAAGATGAGGTAATGTCTGTATATTTTTTCATAGGACCCAGATACCCATTTGTTTATAGAGAAAATGTTTTAAGATTGAGAGAAATTCTGAAACTGGAAACCATAGTCACTCTGTGGAGAAGCTGTAGCTCTAGAAATGTTTTCAGTAGTGTTTTAAAATACTTATTGGGAAGACAATTTCATTTTTTTTCTTAAAAGTGCTTATTTCCTTAATAGTCAGTGATACGCACCCTGAATATTAAATCAGTGAAACTCTACTAGAAATTGCCTCATACCTTTTGGAATTTTCTCCTCTTAAACTATTAACTCTTTCATTTTACCATTAAATTAAAATGTTTTATTTTGTGGAAAGTCCTTATCTACATAAAACCTAGATGCCATAAAGGTAAGATTGATAGATGATTATATAGATACTATAAAATAAAATTTTTCTAGGGAAATAGCAAAAATGGGGAAAAAGAAAGAAAAAGCAATGTGGAAATATAAATGACACAGTGGGGAAAGTATTTACTATCTATATAACAGATAAAGGATAGAGATGGAATATACAGAGAGCTCTTACACATTAGTAAGAAAGAATGAACACTGCAACATAAAAATGAGAAAGAGGCCGGGCGCGGTGGCTCACGCCTGTAATCCCAGCACTTTGGGAGACCGAGGTGGGTGGATCACAAGGTCAAGAGATCGAGACTATCCTGGTCAACATGGTGAAACCCCGTCTCTACTAAAAATACAAAAAAATTAGCTGGGCATGGTGGCGCGTGCCTGTAATCCTAGCTACTCGGGAGGCTGAGGCAGGAGAATTGCCTGAACCCAGGAGGCGGAGGTTGCAGTGAGCCGAGATTGCGCCATTGCACTCCAGCCTGGGTAACAAGAGCGAAACTCTGTCTTCAAAAAAAAAAAAAAAAAAAATGAGAAAGAATATAATCAGGAAATTCACATGCAAAGAAAAACTAGGATTGGATGATACTTAAAATATTAATGGTAGCACTGTGTATTGGCATGGTTGTAAGCCCTTTACAGGTATTAGACAATTTGATTTTCCCAACAACTCATACGGTAGATACTATTGTTATCCTTGCTTTACAGTTGAGGAAACTGAGGCACCATGAAGTTAAGTAACTTAACCAATGGAACTAGGATTCAAATTAGGCAATTTAGCTCTAGACATTAACTATATTATACCTCATCAGTAATTAAAGAAATGCAAATAAACATACCAGTAATATTATTAGTCACCTATAAAATTGGCATAGATGGAAACACCAGTATTAAATGTTGGTGAGAGAAATGGGCTTGCTTCTCACTATTGGTGAATATGTCAATTGATAGCACATTTGTAGAAGGCAGCTTGTCAGTATATATCACTAAGTAAAATGTGACCTCAAAATACCATGCCAAGATTTTCATCTAAAGGAAATCTGTGGGCAAGATATACATGTATGTTCAGTGATGTTCATCTCGGTTATTATAATACTGACAAAATGGAAATAAATGTTCATCAGGAGGATATTGCTTAAGTATGTCACATGCAATCAATGAAACACTGTATTGTTATTAAAAATCCCAGATGGAGGGTTGTATGTATTAACATAGAAAGACTTCTGTAACCTATGCTATAACCTATTTAGTAAGAGTACACCAAAATCACCATAAGAGAGAATAGTAGTTATTTTGTTAGTTGCCCACTGCTTGGCATATCATAAGCATTTGGTAAATATGGGATAAATGGGTGAGTGGATGGTTGGATGTGAGAATATGATATAGTGGAAAGATTCCAAGAGTTGAAACTGGAAGATTTATGTTCTTGTGCTATCCTAGTAACAACAGATCACTTGAATTCAGATCCTTTAAAATACTGATGTTCCCATGTATTTCTATAAAAAGAAACATTTGAGCTTGCATTAACATGTTTCAACTACTTAAGGGACTGCCATAACCAAATTACCACATAGAGACTTACTATGAATTCCATAAGTACTAATTTTTTCTTATTTGAATTCCTATTAAAATTTGCTTTGTTTTTTAGCAGAGAATTTGAACATCACTTGACTTTTGAACATCATTGGACTTTTTTTTTAATACTCAGGTTTATTGCTGTACTATATTATAAATAATGTGAACCTCTCCCCACCCCCTGCTTAGAGATCTGTGACTCTACATGAAATGATCCTTGACTGCTGTGGTTTACATGGTTGTTTCCTTTCCCTAGTCATA